>NC_084978.1:22213336-22340836 GCF_963691925.1 Scomber scombrus
AGCTGGTAAAAACACCTAAAACTTGACTTGGGCGGAATTTATTCAGCTATCATCTAATATCTACCTGCACTGCGCTCGTGCACTCTCTCCTGCTCATCTCTCTGTCCTGCCCTCTCCTCCTTCACCTTCTCCTCCCCTCATATCTCTTCCCACCGCTCCTGCTCTGCTCCCGTAGGTCTGATATTTATAATGAATGGTGTTCTCTATGTGGGGCCTGAATGTGTGTGGTGGAGCCACGGGAGCACCACCTGAGTGATGATTCTGTCTGCCCAAGTCTCTCTCTACCTCTCTCTCTCTCTCTCTCACACACACACACACATACACAAACATAGACACACACACACACACACACACACACACACACATGCCTGACCTGCTGGGAACACAGGGTCTTGCTGTATCAGGCCTCTGTGGCAGGGGCAATTAGAAAGGTCCAGACGGAGCACAAGCTCTCTTCTCATACTGTCCCCATTAGAGAGGGAGAGACAGGCAGTGAGGAAAGACAGCGAGAGGACACACATTAACACACTGTCTCTCTCTCTCTCTCTCTCTCTCTCTCTCTCTCTCTCTCTCTCTCTCTCTCTCTCTCTCTCTCTCTCTCTATCACTCTCTCTTTCTCTCACATACACATACACACACGCACACACACACAGTGTGGCCGTACAGTAACCTTACGCTGTTCTGCGCTTGCTAAGGTGACTTGGTGGCAGACAAGCACTTACTGTACAGTGCAGTGCCTTATAATCAGCCTTCTTTCTTTCTTTCTTTCGAGTTCCTCAAATGTGTTAACCTGCTCACTAGACTTCTTAGTGACTGTCCGAGACAAGGGTCAAGCCATCATGTGGTTGTCCCTGACGTTTACTGTCAAATACTTAAATAATAATAATAGTAATACTAATAACAATACTAATACTACTACTACTAATAGTAATAATAACAATAATAATAATAATAGTACTAATGGGCTGGAGTTAGATTAAACTGTGTCGGATCTGTCCAGGCACAATGTGTTTGCCAAGATGACGACACAATGATCAATTCTCTGAATGCTGTAGAACTTGCCACACAATTAAACGAAAAATGGACTCAGAGTGTGTGAATGAATGTTTGTGTACCTATAAACAAACCCCCTTGAATCTAGTTGTACGACCAGAGTTTTTTGTACAGGAAGCAGTCATGATGATGCCAAGGACTTGGTGGCGTCCCTGTCGTCTGTCATAGATGACAGTGCGTGCATGCGTGTGTGTGTATGTGTGGCACCGATGGATGGCAAAGGGCTCATCCTTGACCAGAGACGTGCACTGAGGCCAGTGCTCTTTCTGCACTGCCTTTGTCTCCACATGAATTATCTATCGGGCCAAGTGTGGTAATCAAGCTGCTCCAGCAAGCCTTATTGCAATGTTGGTCATTTAGCCTACTAGTGATGCTCTTACCTCATTTCTTGGTCAACTCCAGTTGCATGGAAAACAAAGCAGTCAGCATGTTAAATGGGCTCAGGGAGGGCTGGGTGAATTAAAGGCCATCAAGCAGCGGCAGCTGATGCAGCACAAGCCGGCTTGGAGAGAGAGAGAGGCAGTAAACATCAAGGCACGTCGGGGCCCTGGGTCACTGGAGGACGAGCCCAAGATCATGAAAGCTAATATTTAAAAAAGGGACAAAGGTGAACACAGAGTTAAACTGTTTGCAAATAGCTGAGGCATTAGGGAGATTATGTAGATCCTAACACACCAGACAAGTAGCCAATAATTGAGAGTTGAAAAAGTTCAAGACACAATGAATGGGTTGATTGCACCTGAACACAACATGGACCGGAAATGGGGGGAACAAATGCGTTTCCTACAGTCTGCGTGTGATATTAGCATGTGGTGTTTCTTTCATCCAAAATGATATGATAAATTAGAGGTATTAATGTGAAATAATGAGTAAACTACTGTGTGATGCTGCCCTCCTATGGCCAATAACTGTACTAACAACAAGAAGAAGATACAGAAGTCCAGTTGTCTTACATTATTAGATAGTTGAGGGCAGTAGACTGTAACAGGAGTTCACAGCTGAAGAAGGCTCACAGAATGTATCCTAAATGCATCTTTCAGGAGGAGACAGGATTTCTAGCTTCAGCTCAGCTCCTGCAGGGCAACTAGTCAAAAGGAGACCTGTACAACTTTGCTGTGGTATAAAATACAGTGAAATGTAAAGATAAACTGTTAAGAGGAGGCATCCACATGCTGTACAAGCTGAACATGAACTACATTTATAGTTTGGGCAATGAGATTCAAAAGAAGTGAAAATGGTTCATGGAATTGGACTAATTTAAAGGGACATTCTGCCAATTTTGCACATAATAGACTGGTGACTTATCTCAGATTGGTGTGTGATTATCAATGATTTCTTTCCTTTATTTCAACAGTACAGTGATGAAAAGACATGAGGGGAAAGGGAGTGTGGGAAAAACAAGCAACAAAGTTGCCAAGCCTAAACCCGAAACTGTGAATGTTGCCATGTTAAATCTCTAGGCCCAATAAACTGTATTATGGGAATTGTAGGATCATGAACTTTACTCATGCCAGAGAATAAAAACATCAGAATGCTGTTTCGATGCTGAACATTCTTTTTTAAATATGTGTCCTGCAAGACCCCCAACTTTATGGAAGTGCCATAGTAAATTGGTGGAATACCACTTTAAAATCATTGTCTGCATATGTCAACATGGCACAGCCTGTCCCTTAAAATCCATTCACCAGCTCATGATCTACAACACAGCAGTATCCTACTACTGGCCTCAAACATCAGCTGTAGAGGGACGTAGACAAAACTAAAGCAGGCGCAGAGTATAAGAGCCATCCTCTTATGTCCCCTGGGGGCCCTCACATCACCTTGAACTCAGCAGAAGCTTTGTGTGAAGTTTTGCCAAGCTTATGAACATGACCTGGGGAGAGTGTGTGAGGGGTGGGAGTAGGTAGAGGATGGAGGGTAGATGAAGGGGATGCTGATCGCTCCATTACAGACAAGACAAATGATGCACAGACAGATGGCCCTTGACATCGCTGCCATATTCAGTTCGTTTCCAGTTACAAAAACCTGACCCCGGAGTAGTGGATGCTTTTATGATTATAGTCATGTCACGCGATAAATGATACAGTATGCTGACCAAAACAGAAAAATCCATCCCATCATCATAATCAAGAGAACGAATGGATAATGGATTAAGCCAAAGTTTGAATGTGTGTCCCTGCAGCAGCCACATGATGGCAGCGTAACTTAAAAGGATACTGGGGCCAGGGGCCAAAGATTTAACTCAATGGCAAGTAAAACACATCAATCATGTCAGTTCATAACTCTCAGCACCAGTTACTAATTTTACATGAAACATCCAGGGTGCAGCAGAGATGGAGACTTGAGAGTGCAGTTGCCAAAGCTCGACCTTGGACTAAAAGCTAATTTGACTGTATCACCATGAAGTGATATGGGAGTGAACACTGAAATATAATGAACTCTTGACAAGAAAGATGGAAAAACAGGTGGTGATATGATTTTCCAACGTATCAGGCTACAGATGGGTCACATGGGAGCTGTGTCTGATGTTATGATGAGAACTGAACCAGGGATGAGGTGTGAAGGGTTCATTAAAAGTTCAATTAAATTAAAAAAAACAAAAAAAAAGTTACTTTAAGTTTTGGTCTAGTCAGTAACTGTGGTCAGTTTACTTAACCTTTGGAATGCTGGCAAGTTTTAGGCCAGACTGGAACTGCACAAAATGAATCTGCATTTTTGTTGAGAAGACAAAAGAAAAGATCAATTTGTTTCAAGATTTGTTTCAAGAGTTAAAACTCATCTAAAATGTGTCTGTCACAATAGACTATGAATACAAATAAATCTAGTTTTTAAATTAATTTAATTTCAAACGTTCGTCTTCATGAATGCAGTGATTCAACATAGCTCCCATTTGGACTCTGGACCATGGGGCCTCATATGGCCCAATATAGAAAATGTGTAAGCACTATTGGCACATCTTATGTTTGCATTGACTTTATCTATTATATATATAAAAATATTATCTATTATATTAGGATTATTGAATTTTCCTTCAACTATATTCTACTGCCCCTCTTGCCTTATGTTGGTAGACTGTATATGTAGAATGTAATTATAGATTCTACACATATATATATAGTATAGAAAGTATTATATGTATGTAATGTAATGAATATATGACTCATGAGACTGATGAATTTACTTGTTCACTACAGGGGAAAACTGTGTTTAGCACTTTATAAATGACTCTATAATACTTCCACAGATCAGGTCAAGAAACAGACTGATTATTTAGCTCCTTTTACTTTTCCTCATAAGAAAATCTACATCCAAATTAGCATTGCATTTCATTAACCCTAACCCTGGCTTCACAAAATCCCATAAAACATGAGGATTGGGCATTTTCTGCTCGAGCTTCCAGAGTTTGGAAAAACGTGCCTGGTCAGACAAGTTGCCTCTGTGCCCTCTTTTAAATCACTTCTTGAAAGTTTTATCCACTTTATTACTTTATTTTCATTTGTAAAAATAAACATTTCATGCAGCCTTAGTATACAGTATATTTCTGTATTTATATGTATTTATGCACACAAGTGTTTATATGTATAAGTGTATATATGATGTGATGCATTTAAATTCTAAAAACACATTTATGTGACTATGTATAGGTTTTTGCAGGTATAGAATGTGTGTGTCATGTATACGGAGTATATGTTTGTATTCATATGTGAATATTTATTGATATTTTGCTTAACTATCTGTATAATGTATTTTCTTTTAATGTTTTTTGTAGTAACATTTAAATTAAAGCTTTTCCACAGTAAAACAGAGGCTGCCAGTAACTACTTACTCGTGTTTTGTAATATATTGAGACATTTCTACTTTATTTCTTTATTTTTCATATGAAAATTTCTAGATTTATTCCACTACATTAAGGAAAATACTAGATTTTGTACTTACTGCATTCATCTGACAGATGCAGTTAGTTACTTTTCTATTTAACATTTGACATATTTAAACATATTTAAAGAACTCTGTTATACAGCTAAGATACTAACTAATGCCAGCTAAGTGACGTAAAACTACAAAATACAGCTGATTTTGAGTAGTAATGCTTCCATACGAGTGTTTTTACATTTTTACAACTTATCATTTTAAACAAATATAACATTTTGAATGCAGGGATCGTGATCTTGCCCAAACGTTTTAGATTCGTTGTCCACTGTTGCAACGCGCTGGCTGCAATGAGGTGGAAGGTAATTACCCAGCTTTTGGAAAGTGTAAAATGTTTGCTATGTCATTCTTAACCGGATTATCCTAATAGACTGTTAGAGCTCAATTAGTCAGATTACCAACAAAAAGTTAATGGAAGGAAATCACTTAAAGGCCTCTAAGACAAAGAATACCAGCCCATTTTAAAGCGGCGTCGCACGCCGTTTTATAAAAGGAACTTTTAGGCAGGAGACAAAAATTGTAATTTCTCTCTCTCTCTCTCTCTCTCTCTCTCTCTCTCTCTCACACACACACACACACACACACACACACACACACACACACACACACACACACACACACACACACACAGAGAGAGAGAGAGAGAGAGAGAGAGAGAGAGAGAGAGAGAGAGAGAGAGAGAGAGAGAGAGAGAGAGAGAGAGAGAGAGAGAGGCTGACTCTGACACGCAACACTCAAAATACCCACGCATTCGTGCAGCGGAAGTTTTTAAGCAACCTTATCTGCAGCTTTATCTGAGTTGGAGATGTGCTGCAGAAAGACGGGTCAAAGGGGACCGCAAGGCTGCTGCAGGACGAAGCATTAGGGATATGAAACACATGCCAGACCTGTCATGTTCAATTTACAGTTGACAGAATATTTTACTACCCAGTAGAACCGAAGACGTGTTACATTTGAAGATCAATTTATGAGCAAGCGTTTAAAATCTGAATTTCTATTCTGCGATTTATGACAGAAAACTGTAAAAACTGCACATTCCCCAAAACATTACACTCAGACAGCACAGGGCCAGTGGAAATCAATCATGATGAAAACATTTTCCCATGTCTTGTGTTTCCCCCCGTGCGTTTACTTTATTTCACCAATTATTACAGCAAGAGCTGGGCCAGTGTTGACTCTCACTCCGCCTGAGAAAGATTTTACGGCCATTCATCAGCTCGCTAGGCGCACAAATAGTCTTTAAAACTATAAACACCATCGCTGGGTCGGAGACGGGGGGACCCATTTACCCCGTGGCTGTGCTAAACGCTGAAGATAAAACAAACGATAATACTGTCTGTCTCCTGTGACCGTCTCCACAGGCATTAATAGCAGGTTGAGTGCCAACCGTGCACAGGGAGACACAGGTTATGCGTCATTACGCACAGTTGTCTCCATTTTACTGCAGCCCATTGAATTGATTTATGCATTGTTATTGTTCATCTATAAATTACTGATTGTAACCTTGGCTTAATTGACATCCTCTGATTTGGCAATGGGCTGCAGAATAGCACACCTGGAGGTGATAGGATGATGGGATAATGTATGGCTCACGGGTCGATAGATTGCTGGTGACCAAACAATTCAATACAATGGCAAATCTGAAAGCTTTAGCGCAATATATTGGAACTATTGCATTGCCTTAATACCAGGGTGTCACATATGACACTTCCTCAGGATAACCTGGCCTGCAGCGTGGGTGGGAATGAGTGAGTGAGTGTGTGTGTGTGTGAGTGTGTGTGTGTGTGTGTGTGTGTGTGTGTGTGTGTGTGTGTGTGTGTGTGTGTGTGTGTGTGTGTGTGTGTGTGTGTGTGCGCGCGCGCTCGCCCAGGTTTGTTGTCATCTGTTATCGCGCCCTGATAAGGCAGACAGTGGCTCCAGAATCTCTTGGAGGCAGACAGCAGAGTGGTGTCGCTCCTGGTTTCAGGTTCCGTGTTCAGGGACCAAGTTTGTTGTCTGCTGCTGCTTTTTCTTGACGCTTGTCTGCTTCGTTTCCCCTCCGATGAGGGACAAGGCCGACATCCTAAACGCGTGTGCACGCTCCAGACTTTTCTTCTTTCTTCTGTCACATGTTAACACAATATGTGACAGGCATTCATTTCTCTCAGTGTAAACTAAACGCAGATCTCATGATATCATGTTGATGTCCACAAAGTTGGATTATCTCTCTAATGGCAATTGAGGATGTGTGTAAACATCCGTCCAAATGCTGAGCTTGTAGATTTAGGAAACATGCCTGCATTGTGCTTAATGACTATAGCTGCCATACTGAAAAATGTCCTTATAACAATACAAGCCATTTATTTCCTTTCACCTTATTTATGAATTTTATAAATCGAAGCCATCCTGAGGCAAGAAACGGGTAGATAACGCCACCAGGATGAAGAAAATGCTGATTTGATCAAATATTTTAACAAATTATCTTTAGAAATAGAATAATACGATCTGGCCTGGTTGGGTATATTTGCAGTGAATGTTAAGTGAATAGGTTATAGGCCTATAAGCAACATCAGGCCTAACATGTACAAGGCATCACTTTACGTCATATGAGGTGGGAGTACCAGTGTCTCCATACAGAGGGTCCCACTGGCTCCCTCCTCTTCACCCCCTCCTCCCTGCGTCACCGGGAGAGGGAGGCCGAGAAAAAAAACTTTGGAGTCAGAGTTGACATTCAAAATGCACACTTCACTCAAGATCAGTCTAGTGTACCAAACTAATACTTAAACCCAGTAAATATTACCAGGAAGGAGAGATAGTTTGTTGACGTCTTTTTGGTTACTTCCATATGACAGCTTAATCGGTTTTTTTTCCAGCTCTTGGCAATGTTTCCCAACCCCAGCACGTCCACTCCCTTCTCTGTAAAGGATATATTAAACCTGGAGCAGAGTCATGACGTTATGGTGTCTTCTCTGGATGTTTCTTCAAGAATGGACTGCTGCACCCTGCCGACCTCCTCCTCCACCTCCTCCTGTATGCTGGCCCGCCTGAAGCAGGAGCCTCTGCGCGACATGTCCTCCGCCACCTCGCTGTTTGGAGAAGACCTCCACGAGCCCAAAGCAGGCAGAGGCAATGCACTCAGCTTTGCTACTACCTTTTATGGGAAATCACTCATAGAGATGGATATAGTTAAGGATGGGAAAACAGATTATTTTGAGGGGAAACGCCGAAAAGGTGAGTTGATGAGAAGACAACGTTTTATTTGAAGGCCTGCGAAAAGAAAAAGGCCTACAGGCTGATCTTGTCTGATTTGTGCACTAACAAAAAAAAACAACACTCAGTTAAATCAATAATACAACAAACATTTATCCTCGATACATGCTTTTAAAGTAGATTAAAAAAAAAAAATATAAAAGTTTGGTTCAGTGTCAGCATGTTCTTATAGACCTGCTGAACTGTTTAAATGTATGAAACGGCCTGTAATACACGAGCATAAAGCTGCACTAACACATTTGACATAAATATCATTAAGATATTAAATATCATCTTAGGTGTTACTTATGTGTAAATGTCTTCATGTGTTTTTATTGAAGGTTACAGTACGCTATATCCGTAATGTGTGGCAAAGGGAATTGAACCAGCAACCTTGGCAGGATTAAATCAATTACCAATTATATATCATCATTGCTAATTTATAATATAATACATAAATATCATGTTGGTGTTAATATAATGATTATTTTAAGAATAATAACACACTCTATAAATAAATATTTATGTGGCCCTGTATGCAAGGAAGTTACATTAGCAGGAAATGGTTTGTCTTTGTGTTTGGTTTAATCAGAGGAGTTCAGTCCTGCGGCCGAGCCCGTGGATAACATAAAGCCCGAGGATCCGGACCGACCGAGGCCACGGAGACGCAGGAAGCCCCGGGTCCTCTTCTCCCAGGCACAGGTGTACGAGCTGGAGCGGCGCTTTAAACAGCAGAGATACCTGTCCGCCCCGGAGAGAGACCACCTGGCCGGGGTGCTCAAACTAACCCCGACCCAGGTGAAGATCTGGTTCCAAAACAGGAGGTACAAGTGCAAGCGGCAGAGGCAGGACCAGAGCCTGGAGATGGTGTCTCTGCCGCCGCCCAGGAGGGTGTCAGTGCCGGTGCTGGTACGGGATGGTAAGCCTTGCCTCGCTGCAGACGCGGCCACCTATAACCCGTCATACAGCATGGGCCACATCAACCATTTCACTTATAACAACTACCCGGCTTTCAGTAACTACACCAGCCCCGGCTGCAACACAAACTATGCGTGTAATTATCCAGCAGCCACAATGCAAACTATGCAAGGATCCTCCAATAACGGGAATTACATGAACTTCGGTGTAGGGGAGCTGAATAATGTCCAGAACACATTTTCCTCTAACGGTGTGTCTTCATTACATGGCATTAGGACATGGTGAAAGAAAAGATAACAGGCTTCTTGGTTGATGCATGCATAGGTACAAAGTGTCGAGATTTTTGCGGTAATTTCTCTTATATTTAATAATTTACTTTTGATAGTTGTTCGTTTTTGTTCAGCACTAGTTTTTTTGTCTGCATACATTTATTTTCGTGGCATTAAGGCATAGACGTGTAAGAGAAAATATTAAAACACGATAAAAATGAAACCGAGCATCCCCAATTCTTTAAATGCTGAATTTGCTCAGTTTTTGTTATTAATATTTTGTCACATAAAAATGTAACAAAGTATGAAATGTGTATTTCATCGGACTAAAATTAAAAAAAACACAACGCAATTGTATTTTATAATATAGCTTAGGAAATAATGAACCATATTATTATTATTATTATTATGATTTCAATGTTTATGGCATACATCTATTTAATTGTAATTACTTAAATCTGTGTGCTAATAATGTAAATATTGGCTCTGGTTTTTCTCTGCTATATGCCAAAAATTGTTGATTTAAAAACTGATAACAATAACACAATTAAGTCCATATGAATAGTATGTAATAATGAACTATAATTGACAGTAAACCATAAAGGCTGCTGGGTCACATAATGGTTGAACTGGTTGTCCTGTGGTAAAGGACCCTAACATCTGTACAACCCTCATATGGTTTGTGTCTGGTTAAAATGTTCAAGTGGCTGTTAGGAAGCTTCCTTCAATATGCTTAAACAGGGTTAAAAGGTTGTTAGAAGTTTACACATTTTACAGCCTGCTGTCAGCCACATGTACACTCTACACATGTGTTTAAAGGCTTTTGGGACAGAGATGGCTGCCAGCCATGACCTTGACCTGCATTACATTGTTTTAAATCATGCTGTGCAGAATCATTTTACACTATTAAAAATGTATCATTTGCATTAACTGAATTGGGTGTACAAGCAATTTCTGTACGATCAATGCATAAAAAGCCATCATTAAGAGTCACCGTGTTTGTTAATATGGGATGAACTCAAGATGTTACCTGGTCCAAGATATTTATCTATTTTTGGACAGTATTTGATTATTAAAAGTTCCCTTTTTGAAACATTTTTTCTGTTTTGGTAAGTCATTAATGTGTGGAAATACCATTTGTTTAAGACTCAGCCTTCAAATATAGTTAAAATATGTATAGACAGAAAGATAAGTGCTCAAAGCTTCTAACTGGAGAAACAGATTCATGCATGCTGTGTTTTAGAGACTCATTCTATGTAGTTCCTGTGTTTATGCCATCAGATTGGGGCAGAGTTTAGTCCCCTGAGACCCACAGTCCACTTGTCTAGATACAAACCCAAACACTTGATTGGCATTATCATGGTGCTAAATGCAAGAATAGTCCAATTTGCTTGACAGAGAGCCTGTGGCCTTTTCTAAGTGTGCAGTTATATGAACAGGCTAGGAACCGGCCGTGCCCGACTGCCACCACTTTACATGAGTAAGAGATGCTTAGGCATCTCTCAAGTCTCTCCACGCATACTCTGTTGTCTTCTATCTCATTTAAAACAACACAAATACACACTTCAGACACATTTTAAACATCAAGCCAACATCAAGAAGGCTTATTTATGTGTAATCAATACTGACAACATTTACATAGTTAAACAGAATAGCAACGCCAGGGAATTGCAGAAAGGGTAGCAAGGTCATGTAGCCCCTCTGGCCACCCTCTCCTCCGAGGTGTTGAAAAGGCAACGTCAGATAACAAAGCCACGCAAACCTAAAAATATCCCCCCTCACCCTCCACCCACCCTGGAAAGGGAGAGGGAAACGGGTCGGAATAATCTGCTTTTCCGGGTCTTATCTGAAGAAAGGCAGGGATGCATGCTGTTCTATCTCTGCCAGTGTGATCGCTGCCACTGCTTTTCTGAGCTTTTTCTGCTCTGCTGCAGACCAGAGCCTAGCGAACACAGGCAGAGACTGAGCAGAGTGTGCACGCTTACTTTGAAAAAAAGTACTTTTTCAGCTTGCATGCCAACTGAATTAAATATAAGGACATTTTGAAGTGCAAATACAGTGTAGCGTTCTGATCATCCAGCGAGTGACACACACAAAGCGAGTGAGTGCGGTTAGTAAGTAAGTTCATAAGTAAGGCATTTCAATAGTCCTGTTCCCTCAAAAATAGCATTAACTCATTATAATGCAGCAATAAATTACAGTAATTATACAGTACATTATTATAAATAACAATCGCAAAAAAATATTTTACATTGTTTGCACAAACACACTTTAAGATGACGACAAATGTAATCAAAACTATTATAGTTCTGTTGAGGGTTACTGAGGAATATATGAAGTAGAGTTCTTAGTATTACAAAGATGAGTCCTGCTATTGTTTCTAAACATAAACATCCTTAATACTGTTCTCATGACATCTAAGTCATAGAAGCTGCGGAACGGAAATGAACGGCAGCTCTTGTTTTGTGATGATCAGAATTCTTTTAGTCGGTTTTTCTTAAAGTGACTTTTGCTACAAGATGTCACTGTGTCTGTGTTCAACATGAGTTTTACAGCTGTAAGCAAATTATCCCAATAAGTATTCAATTGTCAGAACCCAAAATATTTTGGGTTCTGACAATTGAAATTCAATTTCTATACTTCAATCTGCGAGTATATTAACTGCACATATTAGATAAGTATGTAAATGCAGTACTGGGTGTTTAACAGGAATGTAAAGAAGAAAAGACTAATATAGGTCCTCTTACATCTGACTATAAAAAGCAATGCACAGCATTACTGCCACACTAACTGAAGATGAGCGTGGCAATTTGTGCCACCAACAAATACATCCTCTTAAAGAAGAATATATCATTTCCTATGTAGAGCACAATGTTTTGAAGAAATGCTGCATGGAGCTATAGGTGTGTACGGACAGTATTTCCCCCTCAGAAGTGGCACAGTTAAACCAGTGAGCAGTCCACATTCCAGTGAGCAGACGCTGGTGTGTAATGTGTGTGTAATATGACACGGAGCATTCAGAGTTGTTTAAATAATTTGTGCTGACCATGGGAAAGTACTGTATGTGGTTATGGTGGAGCCTCCTCAAAGAAACCTGGTCTACAGGAAGGGGAACAGCCTCTTTTTAAGGATGTAGAGAACTGTAGCGAGGAAGAGGGCCAACGCCAGGAAGATGAGCAGCTTATCAGTGAGCTCCCTGCGGTTGTACTTGGTGATGAGTTTCCTCCCGAGCTGGATGGTCCCCGTCATGGTTTTAAACTCCTCATTGGTCTCTTGCATCGTCCTCGACGAGGTCGCTGAATTAAATGTGCGTGTTAATTCGGAATGAAAACAAAATTGAACGGAATTAAGAGAAAGGCGGATTCTCTCACTAACCTAGTGATGTCATGGTGTCCTCGCTCTGCTGAACCTGTTGGGCCATCATCCGGCTGATGCTCATAAGATTCTCTGTAATGTCACTGCTTGTCTGGGCCAGCCCCTCTTTGGTCATCATGCTGAGAAACAGTTTCAAAACATGACATATCATTACTATAAATGCGCAAGTGATCGTTAAGTGTAGGATGAGGTAGATGTGAAATGTAGAGATGATGATGTTTTGTGTTTTTTTTTTTAAATGACGACATTGTGAGGATTTAGTGTGTTGTCTGAAGATAATTCGACAAGACATAAAGCTCATTCCTCTTCTTTACGAGACTGTCTCTAACAAGCAGGACACGCTGTTGGCTCACCGCTGTCTTGCAGCACTATCTGATCCACTAAGAAGCGCCTGCTTTTCCATATTGTCGATGGACAGTTTGCTGGCCAGGTTGGCTTTCCTCCAAGTCGTCTGGTTACTGTAAAAACAGACGTAGAGTATATTCAAAAAATCTTTTCATAAAGTAGGCATTAAGCAAGTTTAAGCAGGCTTCTCTCCCATCAGATTGGCAGCGTAATCAACACAGAAATATGACAAAAATACACAAAAAGGTCACATTTATAAAAGCCAGGGAATGGGGGAATATTTCAATTTCAAAACATTACCTCAGCATCTGTTTTTTGTGTCCCTCCACCTGACCGATCAAGCCTTGTTTGTCGGACTCTTTGTCCTGCTCCATCGCCATCTGCTCTAAATCCTGTCAAAGAAACGACACATCGCATAAGTCTTCTGAGCCATCTCTTATCATAAAACCGAGGACAAGTGGTTAATGCACAGCCTGTAGTGAGATATTCACAGACAGTGTTTCCTCCTGTTTTTTTTACCTGAATCCGCAATCTGAGGTTGTGAAAACTCTTCTTCACCTCTGCGTTCAGTTCTGTCAGCTGGCTCTGAGGACCTGTGCACTCATTGATATCCTAGTAAGACATGAAAACAAGGATTACACATAGCTACTATATCATTTATAGGTGCAGTTTTCGGTATCTCTAACATGTTGTTCTCATTTGAATTTTTTGAAGGAAACGCTGTGAGACTAGTGGCATTTTGACAATTTGTGTTGCTCTGTTGCATTAATAGGAGGAACTTCCACTGAAATTTAAATTTAAAATAAGGTAGCTCATTCTGTCAGGTGATAATATCTGTTAAACTGGGCCGACAAATGTGCTTTAAAAAAATAAATAAACCATTGATTAAATCACATAATGCAGGCATGTCAGTGTCTTTAGATTCCTTGTTTTGTCCTAGAAACAATTTAACAAACAATACATTTAATTTACAGTAATACAAAAACAGAGAAAAGCAGCAGATCCTGGCATTAAAGATAAAGAAATCTATGAATATTTGATTGTTTTTGCTTGATAAATGACTATTAACAATTGATTATCAAACTGTTGTTAATAATTTTTCTGCCCATTAAATAACCAATGAATAATTTCTGCAACAAGAAGCTCAGTCTATCCTAGTGGTCGACAGTATTATTTATAAATGCTTGGAAATAAGGAAGCTCATTGTGTCAAGAGCGAAAAAGCGTTAACACATTATATTATATAACATTGTATTATTGGAAATAAATGGGTGTGTATTCTCAACCTGACTTCAAGCCAGCTGGCAGCCTAGTTTGGTAGTTTCTTATCCACCTGGCAGCTACTTCCCTCACCTGCAGACAGCAGCTCAACCTGCTGCAGCTGGAAAACAGCAGCAGAAAAGCTCAATGCTAAAAACACGTTTGAGTGACAGTTTCAAACAGCAGCGCATCGCCACGAAGCACCAAATAATCTTACCACCGAAATATTCGCACCTGGATGAGAGCTTTGATTTCCAAGTCATATTTGAGTATTTCTTGTTCACATATTCGGACGTGGACCTTTGACGACGCCATGTTGCCAACGTAGCCGGCTCAAACTACGGAAAGCAGGAGGGCACATTTCATCTTCGACTGTATTTGCCCGTACAGTAAAACTGATTATATCATTTAACGTTTAAGTATTTACCAACAAACATAAAAAAAACACTTATTTAGCTGCTTTAGTAGTTCAATAACTTTCAACTAAGAATTTGCAATTTAATACACATTAAGTGAATAATTAAAATTAATCATGAAAACAAAAATGTATATTTCCCATGTACACATAATAGAGGAAACGTCTCTATGTTGACATTTGCTAGAAAAATGTGTCATTAGAGTCAAAACCTTCAGCAAAAGGTCATGAGCTAATACACTTTAAAATAAATATAATACTTAGAGACCAATGTATTTGGTTATAAATGTATTAATGAACAACTACTGAATGGATTACATCCATCACTAACATAAACAGACAAAAGGAGATAATATCAAACAAGCCACACAACTTTTTAATGGCAAGGTCATTTATACTCACAATAGCATTAAACACAATATACATAATATATACCAAACATCACCACGTCAGGGTTGCTTTAATTTAACGTAAAACACATTCAGCAAGATTTTTCAGAGTCCTTTGGGAATGATTTTTTTTGTACAAGGCACCAGTGTGGACATCACTCAGTAATCACACAGGGAACAGAGTTTAAGGCGGTTCAGGAGAAATAACCTCCGCATGAAGTGAAAGGTGAATGCTCCATTGGTTTGCAGCAGCATCAGCTCCTCTCCTGCCGAGGGAAAGTACAATGAGCACAGTTCAAGTGTTTTTTTAAGGAAATTGAAGTCAAGCATCAAAAACGTCTATAAAATGTGTAAAATCTAGGATTAACATTTTTCTCTTTTAAAAGAATTACTTGCACTACCTGGAGATGTGGAGGGGGGGCAGTTAAGGCCAATGATATCTCAGGTACCAGATGGTGTCAGTGGACAGAGCAGGTCCAAAGAGGGGGTTCAGCTGGGCCAGAATCGCGATCAGCCAGCTGACGGACAGAGTGCATGTTAAGATTACACTAACAACAGCAATATATTGTACACACACTTCAAAAATCAATAATTTGTTTTTTAAAGCATCTAATAAAGTTTCATTCTGAATTTAGGTCCACATTTCTTACGATGACCTGTTTGTTAGATTATCTCATACAGCATTAAGTAAGGGGGCCTCTGGGAAACAGCTTCACTTGGCTGCAACTTTCTGCTTTGTCTCTACTGCCCTCTTTTGCCCATCTGACATGTAACAAGACACCAGCTGCACACTTTACATGCAGCTGTGATGGTAAATAATTTACCTTGTCACACCAATGCTCTATTCATTAAAATACTATCTCCGGTGACAGCAATACTCACAAATTATGTCAGCAGGATCAACTCTATTCGTTCCAGTATTGATAATGAATATTTTAAAAACCTGATTCTTGGTTTTGACCTATCATACGCTCTGTGTACACATTATGCACTTACAGCAAATGACCTATTATCAGTTTATGAAGCACACATAGCTAAAACTAATCAGGTTAAATACAACAGACTGCAATAATAAATCCTGCCTTAATGAAGATTATATTAAAATATTATATTGTTCAGTTTTTATTGAAGCTGTTTTATAGGAGTGTCAATTTGACTTCATGGTCACTTTGGAAGCTGCACTTTGTGTTGCTGATTAATTATACTGCATTTTAAGTATATGTTTAATCTTTTTTCTCACCATCCAAGTTATATTTGATAAACATAACCTATAAACAAAAATGCAAGATAAAAACCTGATAATACTTACAACAGGTAGCAGCAAACAGCAGTTAACACCAGCATTGTGACAATCACTCTGTGGGAATAGGAGAAAAACATTTAAAAAGGCATACTTAACATCAAATGACTGCTTACAATGCGAGTACATCCAAGACATTCATTTACACAGGGGGATCTCGTGATTCAAGTGACAGGCTGGCAAATAGGGGAAGTTACAATAGGCATATTTTCCAGAGATAGGGTATATTTACACTTGAGTGTGGTATCTAAAAAAAAAGGAAATAAACCATATAGAATTATGGTAGTGAGATGTGGAAAAAAAAGGTTAACATTAAGAGATAACGAGGAGGAAGTTTTTTCTCCACCTGAGGAGGCAGTTCTGTCAGATTAGCCTCGGGGAGCTAACACTAACTTTTGCTTAATGTTAAGCAGCTCACAACTTTCTTAAAACGTTCAGCCAACGTTGAAAAACTTTTAAACAATTGTAAACATCTGTTAATATGTCAAATAAGAGTCACGGAACAACACAAGATACGAAAAAAACAATTTAAAAGCGAGCATGTCTGTTTGTATCCAGCTGAGAGCTAACTCGGTGAAGCTAACAAACTCACCCTCTGTTTGGTCCTTTGGGGATAAACCAGGGCAGCACTCCTCCAACTAAACCCCAAAACAGCGTCACCACAGACATGGAGATCACAAAACTTAGTCCTGCCATGGCGGCGGTGAGTTTAAATGTATCTCAGAAGTAGATAGTTGGACTTCAGGCAACTTTAACTGAGTCCAGCTGCTCGACGTAACGACAGAGAGAAGGCAGCACGAATCACATGACCACCAGCCACAGAGGCGATGACGTCAGGAGTCCCGCTGTTGTGTTGCTTTGACACTTACTTACTTATTACTTGACATGTTATTACTGTTTAAAGGCTCCCCGAAGTGGGTAAGTATGTTAATAAAATATCAAGAAGATGATGGAAGTCTTTCTTGAGTAAATACTGAAAGTTGTACGAGCAAATGTCTGAGTTTTCACAACAGTTTTACTTTGTTATAGTCTTCCTACACTAGAAAGACTTCCTCCAAAAGTTCAGTCACTGGGAAAAAGTGACACCTATAGGCTCCTTTGTTAACATTACACACATATTAATATCAATAACATTAGTGGTTCTCAAACTTTTTGCATCAAGGACTACTAAACGGACCAATGACCCCCCATTTGATAACATTTGTCCCAGGATCCCATCTGAACATGCTCTTAGATGTTTTATTACAAAAAGTGTATGAATAACCATAACTAAAATAGTATATATACTCTGTCATTGTGTTACTTATGGATTGAATTACAATATAGATAAATTATTTCCATTTTTGCTGTGGACCCCGTGAAACCCCCTAAACGACCTCTGGAGGTCCCCTGGCCCCACTAATTTAAGCAACTTTTATGCAAATGTTCTCCTCTTAATGCCTATGTACCATCTTTAATAACCACTATCAATTTTATCCAACAGAAAATACTTATTTTACTGTACAACCCTTTAGATAAAGCTCTTTATCAATTCAACCTTGTAGACTAGCTTCTTTAAAGCTTTTTTTTAAAGGAAAAATAATAAATATATATTAGTTTCTGAACCTGTGGATTTGTACTACAAAGGAAATGCAATTTAATTTTTTCATAGGTAGCATTTCATACTGCAGTTTTTGAGCCATTGCAACAGAATGTCATTCTGATGGGCACTGTATAGTGTGTCATCAGAATGACATAAAATCAATCTAAAAGGTACCTGAATCGTTAAATTACCAGTAGCATCAGCCTGCTTGCAACTTCCACGTCCAATTAAATTATTGTTATGCAATTATCACATGCAGACTTCTGCATGTCTGGACTTCCATCATCTGGTTAGCTCAGTTTCTGACATCATTAAATCCTCTGAAGGACATGGATCATAACTGCTAAACATTTCTGCATTTTACTCTATTGCATAATGCATACCGGACTTATTCTCTAAAATGTTTCATGTAGAGAAAACACCACAGTATCATAAAAATCTGTTTCTTCAACCATTTAGCTACTGCAAGACTGACGAACTAGAATGAATGTGTGGGTTTGTGTACAACTAAACACAAGACAGACAAACTGAAGTCCATTTATACAGTTTATTCATAGCAAAAGATTATTTTCACTCCTGCATTTTCTCAATGGTTTCCTCCTTGTATTTGCCCTTCTCCTTTCCATCAGCACGAGACTTAGCCTTGCGCTCCAGGATCTTCTTGCGGTCCTTGTCCAACTTTAGCCTGGTGATGACCACCTGTAAAGACACGGAAAATTAAATTGTTACCATTTGATAACGTTTACCAATCATCCAAACAAAATATCTGCTATTAGCCATCTACTTGGTTCAGTACATGGTTGTCCACTTATCACATTTCTTATGATTACAATAGTAACTGGTAGATATTGTGGGACAGTTGTAAGACACTTCAGTAGATGCCAAGGAAAATTAAACTGTCTCTGCAGTGATGTATTAATTATAACCACTAAAGCACACAATGTAGGATCCTTAAAAACTGGCATTACTAGTCAGGCTTCAGACTATGGAAGTTACAAAGACCTTACACTCGATAGTTTTGGTTTTAGAGTCAATCGTTTGCTCTTGTTATGTATTAATGCTTAGTAGCTGTACAACACCTTTTTATATATTATTCTTGTCAAAGGACAATGGCCATTGCCATCTAAAACACAAAAAGCAGCCTTTCCCTTTATTAGCATGTCACTACAGGAAAGCACAGGTGTAACTAATAATTGTGGCTGCAATCCATTTATTATGTCTTAGAGAAATGAAGCCACAGGAATCCAGTGAACAGTGCCCACTTGGTTCATTAAGTCAGTACCAGACAGGTAGCTAATAATAACTAGCCAGCTGTCTGCAATTATCAGGCTAATATCTAAAGAAGATGAAGAATTAGATTACCTTCCTGCTCTCTGTACTAAACTGTACAGAGAGCTGGATGAAACTGGATGTCTGTGCTCCAGTGAGCTGAATTATTTGGTACCGACAGTTCACCGCTGTGTTGTACTGTCCTGCAGTCCTAAAAATTATGTTTCAACTGCTTCATGACTCGTCCCCAAGCCTGGGGGAGAAAGCACTATCGTCTATTGGACTACTGAACACCCAACTATTTCCAAGGCCCCTGTTGTGCATTATGGATGAACAGTCAGCTAACTGAACACTTAAATCAAATGAAAACCCCATTGTGGCTTTTTCTGCTATACATGTCAGTGGAAATGTACCTGCATGCTGAGGTGTACTCAGAAGCTACACTACCGGTGCCAAATGCTCCACTGACAGTATCAGAATACATGCCAGTTCACATATACTTGTATCTGACATGATTTGCATTTGATCATTAATAGAAATTAATCTGCTCGCTGCACTGAACCAGATCAGGATTTAGAAAAACACAAATTAAATACAACAAAAAGGAGGCAAAAGCAAGTGGATTGAAACAAGGGATCGACAGCAATGTGTAGAACACATCATCATTGTCAGAGCAATACTTCCTTCTATAAAACCGTCCTGCTGTGAGACATTTTGACTTGACCTGTAGTAAGAAAAGCACGTGTTGCCACAAACATTAATGAGAGCTCTGTTGTAGTCAAGTGTGCCAATAAATCTGGACAGCGTACCAGCAGCCCAAACAATACCAGGCACCTTATACTTAATTTTATTAATTACACCTGTTTTTTTCCCTCTTCTTTTACACCTGTTACTTTATAATCGTTCGGTAATGGTGCATTTGAAAATGATGCTGTAGTGTACTGCTGCATTATATCAACAACGTTCTGATTGTGTTCATAATGTTTACATATGCGGTCAAGCAAAGATATTATTAAAGTATAATTCAATCCACTAGAGACTATAAAATAGACAAAGGCAGTATTTCCTACAGGGTTGATCTAGTGGATTGCATTACAATGTCCAAGAGTTTCTGTTATTCTAATCAATTTGTCCTTCTCAACACTTTGCAGTGATGCTGAACTTTATGAAAACATTATACACAGGTTTCTAATTCAAGTCACAACATGAATCTGACTTGATCCTATGCTTTAAACTGTGGTGGGGGGGATGCTCTCTCTCCTTTCATTTGAATGTTGAAACATCTGAAAATAAAATGTTGCAATAAAACGTGTTAAGGTAAAATTGCTTGATGTCATGTTGTCTTTTGAAACAAAGTTCAAATTTGCTTCAGTCTTAGTCTAAAAAAGGAAAGGTTGTGCATGATTGTTACACTTTTGTTGTAACAATTAAAAACTTTGCTCATTAACATTACACTTTAATGTCAGGACTTTCTGATGGACCCAATCAAGGCTTAAATTGTGGAAAGACTCAACAACTGAGAGGAAAACGTAAGCCCTGTGGGAAGTGTTCCTCACAAGTGTAAATAGGGTTGACAAAACACCAGACACCTAACAATATGTTGCAGCCCTACGCAGAAAAAACCTACAGCCTCAACAATTTCCACAAAATCTAATCAACCTGTCTCTCTGACACAATACTTCAGTAAATTATAAGTCTCTCAGCCTGAAAGTTTACACCATGGTACAAAAAAAGGGGGAAATAATGTGGGGTCTGGTAAAAGACCTGCCACACTACAGCTCCGCTCTAAATTCACTGACAGAATGCACGCAAGGTCAGACAGAACTTCTGAACAAAAAAAGAAAACTTCACTTCAGTGTCTCAGAAGTTCAATAACAGGGAAAGTTACCCTATAAAAAGTTTGTGTGACCAATATTAACCTCACATAAACAAGATGCAAATGACATGTGCACAGAGCTTGTCAGAAGTTTGCATGCACTGACTTCACTATAACCTACAGTGGTGAAAACTTAAAGATCTACTTTTGCACTTGTGCCTCATGTCAATTGAGGCTGACATGCAACATTTTAACGACCTATATAATTTGAGTCTCACCTTGCTGGGGTGGATGCCGACATGGACTGTGGTTCCATTGGCCTTCTCTCTCTGGACACGCTCGATGTAGATGACATACTTCTTCCTGTAGACCTGCACAACTTTGCCGATCTGCTGGCCTTTGTAGTGTCCACGGACAACCTGTTTGTGAACAGAGGAAAAAAGTCAAGCAAATATAGCTTACAGTTTAACATAATTCACAACAGATATTCAGCTATACAAACTACAGTACCTGGACTTCGTCATCTTTGCGGATGGGCATGGACCTCACATTGTACTTCTGGCGGAGCTCCTTTGACAGTGGGGAAGACATAATCTTCCTCCTGATGTGTGAGGGGGCATTGAAGTGCCTCTTGCGGTTCTTGCGGCGGGAGGATGTTACAAATGGATTCAGCTTCATGATGCTACAGGAGAGACACACAAAAGAAATGAATTAAAAATACTGCTGTTAATTTATGAAGCACTAAAAGACTTAGGGCCAAAATGATCTACTGCTATATTATGAACCATCCAGACTTGCTTTCTGTCCTCAGAGTTAAAACTACACATGGAGCATCAGCATATGGAAGAAACTCCAAGAAAACTGCAGGTCGACTACTCTTTTCTGTTACTTAAAGTCTGAAGATTTTCGTGTTTGCTGCAGCATTTTTTAACAAAGAAAACTTGACTTGAATACTATCTTAAACTGCACCTTAACGTTTCTTCTCTTGTTGAATATATCTCATTCTTTAGTTTACGTTGTTTACATCCGTTATTCATCTTATTACAATGTTTTTTTTTCATATTTCCTTACGTTGATTTCCCATTTTATCTCGATGCCTTTTTAGCACTTTGTATAGCTTTGATGTTGAAACGTGCTTCACAGCCAAACTTGCCTCGAAAGTTCGACACTTGTTGAATCAGCAACTACATCGTTAACAAAGATGCAGGTGCTCAAGAAATACTGTAACTTTTAGAACAGATATTCAAGGAAACTCAGGACAATACACCAGTAACTGAATGCTGGTCTTTACATGCCAGCACTAAACTCAAGGTTAGCTTTTCAACAGCAAATCACATCCATTATAAAAATTAAATGTCAAGTTTCATGCTCAGCACCTCTCCTGAAACTTGAGGAGTAATTTTGTGCGACGACTCTTCCAAATTACTCTGAACCACCATCACGTTTTTGGCTGCAAAATCTCATGCTACCTCAGCTGGCTAGGCTAGCAATAAGACGCTAACATGTTAGCATAATAAAGCGGGCAGACAGGAGCTTTATGATTATCCAGTGCTAACATTAACTCAGTATTAATATCGAGCACGCTTCAGACTACAAATAAACCAATATAAACTGAACATGAAGCAAACACTTGGAGTCTGACACAGTCGTTAACCGGAGCCGACATGCGGATACTGATGGACCTACACAGCGTCCAGATACTCAGCTTTTATTCACTAATATATCATCGACATGGAGGCAATATTGGCATTATTTGAATGGTGACAAGCTTTAGAATGTGTTTAAACTTTCTTAGGGACATATATTGATATTATACAAAGGATGGATGGTGATACTTTAGTGAAATAGTCTGCCTTGAAATCTTACCCTGCCGTCTGCTCCTCTATGGCCGGCGGAAAAGAGATCGTAAACTACTTCCGCTGGCATTAGTTCACACTCAAATCTCGCGAGATGCCACGATAACTTCAATAAAAACATCATTTATATTTATTAATTGATTAAAAACTTTACTATTAGGATTTAAAAAACGAGTAAATATCCGTATCTGCATTGTCAAGCGTATTGTACGTGGTTTTAGTTGTTGGAATAGACATACGAGTGCGATTTTTTACATCTTTTCATTGTTTTAAAAAAAAAATATTGTCTTGCATTATTCTTAAAAGTTGAAGCTCGTGAGCATGAATTTAACAGGTTTTAAATCTCTGCTCAACATTTTAAACTTGTTTTTTTGTGTGTGTGATGTTTATAGCCTACTTTCAATATGGCATATTGTCACAAGATGGCGCCAAACCAGTTGATCGATAACCTGGTCAGCAGTTGGAAACAAGTTTTGTCTATGATTCATCAAGTTTTGGCTTTTTTGCACCACACACAGTTATCTTGGGATAAAGAATTGGTAGCAACACTGACCTTTACTGGTGTCAGGATAGGATGCAACAGAAATAGGCTATAACAGCATAAACATACTACTCTACTATAAAATATCCTATGTATTAGGCTATACATTTGGCCCTATACGGGAACATTGTGTGTGGGGGGGGGGACAACATCTGCATCATAACCAGACCAATCAGCTGAAAGCTAATTGCTCTGTTTTACAAACACAAGGGAGGGTGTTTACACCGGCAGACCATCCATACACTTGACCTCCCATCTGAAAGGACAGAAGCGACCCCCTGTCCTGCTCTCAGTCCGGCAGCACGCAGTAAACTACACCGACACCGACACGGACACGGAGGCGAACTGACACCTTGCTGCTGGCTCCCCGGGCGGCGCGCAGCTTCACCAGAGCCTGCTGCCTGCCTGCCTGCCTGCCTGCCTGCTTGCCTGACTGACTGCCCTGTCTGCCTGCGAAAAGTGATGCTGTCATAGCCCCCTGCGCCGCGGACAGAGAGCCTCTTTCCCCTCCCGCACCCCCCTGGTTCCTTTCTGACTGGCTGTCGAGGCGACAGTGCGGATGTGGAGCCCGCAACGAAACGCTCTTCACCCGTCGGCAAGCATCGGAGAAGAAGATGAAATGTTTTTCCCGTTATCTCCCGTACCTCTTCCGCCCTCCCAGCACCATCCTATCCTCCACTTGCCACACCGAAGGTAGGGTGGGACGCCAAAGGGGGTTGTGAGTTGCTTACTTTAAGCGTGTGACATAAATGTTTAGGCTGCTGTCCCTGACACACACAGCCTAATGTAGCCTAAACATGTGTGCAGAAGTTAGATTGCCCAGTAGTGGGGCTGCATACTGTAGCCCCACTGCAGATTTGTCACAGTGCATGAAGTTGTTGTAGCCATTCTTAAATGTTGATATGAGGCAGATGTAGAGATTACTGATACAGATGATTTCCATCTTTTATGTGTATGATTATCTGCCTGTCTGGAGAGAAGCACTCCTAGTTTCACTCATTCTGCTTTCCTTATTGCTCGAGCTGTCAATACACAGGCCGACAGCATGCCAGTAGAGACACTCAGTTTATGTGGAGATGCATGCCAGTAGAGACACTCAGTTTATGTGGAGATGCATGACAAGTATCTTCCATTGCCCCTCAGTCTTGTTTCCCTCATATATTTCACTTATTCACACTGCCTTTATGCTCAGTAGATAACATGCATGGAAATGGGCTTTTCTGAGGCAATATTAGACTTGATTTACCTACAATTTACTTAATTCAGAGGGTGGGATTTCCTCAAATTGCCAAAACCCTTTCCATGTAACACACCCAGCACATATATAGTTATTGCCCTGTAGTTGGGCAGAGTTTAAAAAAAGTTGAATTGAGTGAACTGACCCTGGCCATGATAGCAATAAATGAGTTCATAAGAGCTGGTCGATTCATCCTGCTGATTGTGCTGTCAGACGGGGCAGCCCATAAGGGTCTGAGTGTTTGTATAACCAGCCATTTACTAGGTCATAATGTGGAGACTGAGCCACTGCATTATTTAGCTTTGCATGGTTGCCCTCCTTCCTGTGCACACTCTGTCCTCAGCCCTCTGGCACAGAAAGGAAGATACTGGGGTACAGTGTACTGTACAGTATGTGGCGGTCCAAGCCAGAGTCGTTCACAGCTTATAGAGACGACCTATATCCTCTGTGTACGGCAAGGAGCATAAAGACAGCCATTAATGCATGTTCACTCACTCACTCACTCACTCACTCACTCACTGCTCTGTCACATCCACAACCATCCACTTTGATAATTTCACTCTAAGTGCAGGGAAACTTTACAATGATTATCCATCTACTGCTCTCAATTTGTATTAATTATTTAGACGAAGGGTTAAGAATGAAATTTTACTCAGAATCTCTTTCTCAGAGTTTTAAAATCTAACTTTATTGACAAAATATCAAATACAGTATACAAAAGATGGACATTTCCAGAAATATATCACAAATTACAGCAGTGAAACAAACAACAACAGCACAAGATAAAATATATTCTGAGAGATGTGTGAGTTAACAGCAATAAGGAGCTTTTACAGTTCTTTATAGGGTTTAAAGCAAGACAGTGGATTACTGGGAGAGAAATGAACAAAGTAGGCTAGGATTAACAGATGGATAAAGATATAAAGTTTAGCCATCAAATTACATAAATCTAAAATGTAATGAAAATAATCCCTCCTGTGTCAGAAAATATAGTGACATTCTGTTATTTAAAGGAACAGTATAAGTACCTTATTAATGAAACTAGTCTGTCTTAAGTTATTTTCAACATATTGTCATGATGACAAACAGTAACAAGCATGCATGTAAAAGTAGTTTAAGTATTCTCTGCAAGAAAACTCTGCAAATTACTGATAAAGAGTGCAAGATGTGATCAAAAGCCCTGGAAAAAGCCATTAAGTGGAGCTTGAGTTGGGATTTTTTTCCTCAAAGTACTTTTTCCAAGCTCAATAATGCACAAACATTATCTTGCTCATTACTGTGGTTAAGATTTCTCATATTAGCAGCTGCTTATGCACTACTCATATATTCCATGCACTGCCTCTATACACAAAATCAAACACATCATCAGCTATTTGAGTGGTATGATGTGACATCTCAATCATGTGAGCATATGAGTCTCTGCTCCTGTTTTCCAAACATTTAAATCATAAAAAGTCAAAAAGTGAGCTCCTAGATGTTAAAAGGTGAGGTCAGCCAATCCGATGTCTCTTTCACACCCGCTCCCACTCTCGTAACCCACCCTCTGACTCTCAATCCCTCTGCCTGAGATAAGGGAGGGGTATAATAGAGGAAGTGATAGATGAGTAAACATGAAGCTGCAATGCTCTGCCCCTGTAATATGATACATGCTCCTCTGCTGCTGTTTGTGTGGGGTAGTAGTAGTACGGAGAAAGCCAGTGAGAGATGTTTGAATCTCGTGTGCTGGAGGCCAGCAGGGTGTGATGACATAGCAGATGACCTTGGAAATGTGATGTGTAAAAAATGTCATCTCCCATGCACGCGATATTCTGCGTGTATATGTGTGCAATTGAGAAAAAGTAGGAATGTCTCGTGGCGTGCATGTGCTTTTGCGTCAGTGTTTGTTTACACTTGTGTTTGCACTTCCTGGTGTGACCTTGTAACCGTGTTTTGCCCTTTCATTAGACCTTCTGGTCTTAAAGGAAGCTGGTCGGTGAACCGCTGTATTCCTCCCCCCTCTCATCCCCTCCACCCACACATCCTCCAACATCTCCCAGCATTCATGTCCGCTCCAGCTGAGCAGAGTTCACCCCAGGGAAGATGAGTGTGCAGTTACCATGTTAGTGGAAAATACATTATATAAGCTTTGTACTGGACCATAGTGTGTGTGTGTGTGTGTGTGTGTGTGTGTGTGTGTGTGTGTGTGTGTGTGTGTGTGTGTGTGTTGTCTTTGTTTATCTGGGCCATTGTAGAGAGCAATGTGCCAGCATCCCTCGGATTCACCTGGGTCCAGTCTCTGAGGGATACACAGCCAGCTTTTGACTGCCTGTGTCTTTTAAAAAGGGGTTCTGGGTTGGGACCCTTGTGTAAGTTTGAGTGTCTGTGTAGCTTTTATGTATTTTTTTCTGTTCTTTGGTCCCCCTGGTGTTCTCCTTTCTCCCATTTCACATCAGCCTGTCAGTTCTGGTGTGACAGATTAAGTCTTAAAGATTTCAGATGGGTGTGTGTTTGAGTGTGTCTCCCTTCCGATGTCTTGCGTTTGAGTCAGGGATAAAATGTGCGTCCCCAACTGACACCACATTTCTCGTCGCCATCAATCAACATAGCCAGTCCTGCCTCTGCTTTCTCATCTTCCTTCTATTTTCCGTGGAGGGGAAACTCTGTTATACATTATTTGTGTGAGTGTGACAGAGAGAGGCAGAAAAAGATTGGTGAATATTTAAGATGAGATCTATGACAAGAAAGTCTTTGATTAATGACTTTAGTTGACATATCTCATGTCTTGTGGCCTCTGTGTGTGTTTTTATATGGGCATCTGTGTGTTTTGCATTTTTACTCGCCTGTTTTATTTATAAGAGGAGCAGTGAGCTTCTCATGGCAGCGCCAGAGGGGGAATTCTGTTGGCATTTTGACAAAGCATGACACTCAGTTGGAGTTTTGTGGGTGAGAAGGAAGCGCGTATGCTGGTGTGTATGTGTGCTGTTATCATACATACTGCTGTGTTGCCGTTATCCTGACAGACACCCACTTCACAGCTCAGAACACACTCCTCGTAGTCGTCCCGTCCTTGCATGCCGCTGGGGACAAACACCCTACATATGCACACATAACCACACACTCATGCATGTGACTGTTCTGTTTCAGTTTGGTCAGCTTTTCCTGTGCAGTGGGTAAAAACATCAGAATACAAAAGGGGTGCTAAAAAGAATGCCAGAGGGAAAGCGGGAGATGAAAAGGAGAGGTCGTTGTGAAAGACCACTTTCTAGTCCTTGAAGAATTTCAGTCCAGTCCAGTCCCCTCTGTTAATTCACAGCTATTCACAAACCTGACTGGCTGAGTAACATTTACAGAAAGAGTCCCTAGAGTGGAATACGTTTGCTCAAGATCCCATGACAGCAACATCTGCCCTGTTAATATACCAACTTGCTACAGTTGCAGATCAGCTAGTGGGTATACATAAAAAAGAACTTTCTCTTCACTCATAAATGAACTATATCAACAAATCTATGCTCCCAGCATTGAAAAGAGTTATTGAGGCAGTGTTACTTTGCTATATATTAATAATGGAGACATCTTTTGTTTTCGTCAATTGTGCTCATAAGGATCCAAGGAGTCATGATTAGACAGTATGTCAAGGAGAAAAAGAAAGCCTGTTTATTGACCTGCTTGTTACTTTCTTAAAAACTCAACCAGATTATCCTTGCAAAGTTTAAAGCTGTATGAATAGCAGTCAGATTTAAAGCTGCACTTATCAATAACTTTACCTTGATTTCAAATGAAATTACTACATGCAATATGACAGGGGCCACTTGAAGTGAAACACCCAAAGAGGTTTATCACTTGACTCTGCAGTTACCAGCAGCTCTATTAAGCATTTTAGCATCTTTCAGTTTATTGTTTTGGTTCTACAAACTGCATTGTTTTTGTTACCAGATAGCTGTTTTTAGTGAATAATCCATAAACCCTCTATACACCTATCAAGCACCAAAGGGCTGGTACACCAGGTTAGCGACTAGTGTGTTATCATAATGGAGGCTAAAGAACCAACATTTACTCATGAGCTGGTGGAGACCAAAACAGAGCTAAAAGGTGTAAAAATTCGACTTATATTTGCCGGGTGGCTGGAAACAAAATAATAATCCTAATTGCTCTGTCTGTGATGGATGTGTAATTGGAAAATTTTTTCCATAGATAGATAGATGATAGATGTAAATTGTATTGATCCCCTAGGGGAAATTTAGGGTCCAGCAGCTTAATACACAAAGACATCAAAGAATAATATTCTAAAAATGAAATACCATATTTCTTTTATAAAGACAAAGACATGTCATTGTAGTGTTTTCAGCCTGTTGTGCTTCCCCCAAGTGGTCAAAATATATATTAAGCTTTAAAGGACTAAATAGGTGTTTTTCTAATTTTTAAACTAACAGATTATGGATGTATTATAAGAACTGGATAGGGCGCTGTCTGTAAAACTGCTGACAAGAAACCTGCAACTACAAACAAGCTCAGTGATGACTTTTTCTGATATGAATTTTTGATCCTTGAAAGGTTTTATATTTGTAAAACTTTCCTCTGTGATGTCATCACAATGTAAAGTCTTTGGGGTGATAGAAACTCACAGGCGGGGCCAGTGGGAGAAACACAACTGCACATGTTCAGTGGGCTGCACAACGTGGAAGCAAACCCGGAAGCTAGAAACTTTTTATGGTGTATGTGCCAGCCAAGCAATTCCAATTGGACTAAATGGGCACCATTTTTGGTCAGGTATTCAGCTCTTATAATACATCATTATAACAGATGCACTCATCAATTTTCTGTGTACTAGCACTGTGTACTGCTGCCAGTACGAACTTATATGGATCATATATCAGCTAGATGTGAAAGGTGCAATCTACATTTGTGGATCTCATTTGTTTTGTAGTCACAGTTTACAGTGTTTATTAATGTCACACAACAATCTAATTAAACTTTCTGTATTGGGGATGGTGTTTCCTATGGTGGGACCTTAAAATATTTCAAGCCCTTGTAGTGAAGCTCCTCCCTGGCAGGTAAAAAGCAGCAGTAACAAGAAGAAAGGGGCACCAAAAATGGTCTCAAAATAATATTTATATACAGTATTATAGATGACTAGGTTAGGTTTATTAGATATTTTTGTCTTTAGATGTTTTGTTAGAGAGGGGAATTAGTTTAGGAGAAATGTATTTTCCAGATAGATGATCTAATTTTAAATACAGTTTGGTACAATTAACGTCAAAATAAGGAAATTGAAAAACGTTCCTGGTAGAAAATGTAGTAGAAAATTTAATTGTGAAACAATATAAAGGGAGGCTGTCTGGGGCTTATGGGGCTTTGGAAAATGTTTAGCAGCAATATAAAGTGCAAATGACATGTATTTAACAGACTAAAACCTTCCCTTTGAATCCCATTAGGGTGGATTTCAGGAGCCTTTGGGAGCTGAAATGAGCATGACGCTCTCTTAAACAGCGAGACGTCTCAAAACAACACAGAAAACAACTGTCTCTTTCTCACACAGCACTTATCCGCAGTCTCACTTTCCCACAAACACTTCCTGCTAAGTCTCCACAGTAAGCCTACATGAAAACAAGGAAAGAAATGAGCAATTACAATATCACTGAGACTCCCTTCACTCTTACACCCTCACAGGAGGCAGTATATTATTACAGAAAACAAAGTGACACAGGTTTCCTTCTCTCCTTTCTTTACCACTGTTTCACAATACCTAGAACAATTGTTTTTCTAACTTGATAGTGAGACTATCAGTGTTCTGGACCCCCTGTGTTATACAGCATCGACCATACCCCTGTTGGGAACTATATAGGCAGACAAAGAGGCTCCTTATTGAGCCGGACTCCTGTGTCTTTGCTCTGGCTCGCAGGCTGCAACACAGAGACACAGCTAATATTGGGATTGGGGTATATATAGAACAACAGGATGGGCTTCCTCTTTCTCTCACTCCTCCTCTAGGCCCATCGGTCTCTGTGGTTTTATAAAAGGTCCTGATGGGTTGAGTGAAACAGGTTGGCAGAATTTTAGTGCAGCAATAAAATCAGTTAATTAAAATGTGGAGTATAGCAAAGTTTCTTTATTATTTTCCTGTAAAAATGTCAAATATTACATCAGTATTGTATTATTAATACCTTGCAATATACACGAGAATGACATAAAGTAATTTCATATAATATATTCTTAGTATATCTCTGCTGCAGTGAAAAATATTTAAATTTCCTTTTTTCGCTTTTTATTATGATATCAAACCTGTACAATTAGAATTAGAACAAAAGGTATAACAAGCGTTCATGTACTCAGGTGACATACATGGATAAAAAGCTTTTTTTGTTTTTATTGCGCCATTTTTGGGAGGACTTTTGTGTCAACTTAGACTTTAGAAGAAAAGACTTGCATGGATGAAACTTTAATGAGGTTGTGCTGCAGTGAAGATAAATAACCAATTTTTAGCTTTAGCAAGATATACAGTCTCTGTGTGCATTTCTACTGTATTTATATTAGGTTTAGGGTTAAGTGGCCTACTAAAGTATCCAATAGTGATTCCCAATCAGGAATACTTTGGCACAGCAGGTATTCATGCAGTTGCCAGGGAAAAAAATTAGAAATCATTATTTAGTTAAAAACAAAAACAAAAAAGAAACCCCTACACATAATACTATAAGACCATGTGCTGTGATTAAGAATATGTGGAAATGACATTAACAAACAAAAGACTTAAAAAAAAAAAAATGTTGAATAACATCCAAATTAAAATCAATAAATGAACACATGCGGAGGAAGAAGTGGAGTACACGTGACAGCAGTGGATGTACTGAGCAGGTCCCAGATGTAAAACGTGTTAACTGTATAAATATGACAGAATGTTTCTGACCAGGAGCATCTCCCTGGATAAATTAAGTTCATAAAATAAATAAGGTCACAGATATAAGGACAGGGGAGCAGGAGGCCCCAGATGTTGGTTCTCTTTCTGCTCTTGTGGAGCTCCCCTGCTCAGGCTGACATTAGTGTCCCCTGGGCAGGGTGGGGGGCGGGGGGGAAAGTATCCCAAGAGTCCTGAGACAGATGAGCAAGGACCGATGGTTTCTTCACCCAAATCCTTTTAGAGGAACAAAGGAGGGGTCATATTAGTCCTTGTCACTCTTTCTTTCATTCACACATATATTTACTTTCCATATACAGCTTTAAACAAAATGCTCCAGAAAGACTAGGGGTGCATTTATCTCAGCTGCCAGTAGAAACCCAACTATGCACACGAGAGCAATGGCTATGATCCGATTAGATCTCATTTTAGGTGCCCTTTTATAGTTTCCCAGCATAGTTTTTCAATACCCCTCTGAAAATAGCCTCCCATTGTTGCATAGTCATCACGATCCTGTTTGTTCAGAATACCCTGAGTAAAACGGTCGATAGGGAGCACGGATCCAAACCAAAACATAGTCTGGAGCAGAGATTGCTATAGATAGAAAGAACCCTGTTTATGAGCCGTTTGTTTGTATTTTTCTGTCAGTCAGCACCATGGACAGAGTATTGTGTGTGTGTTTGTGTGTGTGTTTGAGAGAGAGCGAGAAAGAGAGAGAGACTCCATCAACCCCCCCTGCCATCCTGCCATACTGTAGTGAAGGCTTTTAATGTTCTGTTTGAACGGTGCTCTACACATAAGACAGGACGAATGGATAAATAATGTAGCCTAATGCTACTGTACATGAAGTACCAGTCTGTCTGTCTTCTCTTTCTCAGTCTCTTTTTCACTTTTCAGCCTCCACCCACGCACACACACAACCCCTGAATGCTTGGATGGCACATGATGTCACAATGATGAGTCATAAATCAGCAAACCCAAGTCTCTCTCTGTCCCTGTCTCTGTCTGCCTCAGTGTTTTTATATGTTTGTGTGTCTTTAGACTAGTTATTTTCACAATTTGAGGTAATCAGCAGCTGTATGTAGCACATTTATACTGATTCATACAGTGAGACACACCTTATTTATAGCTGTTATTGTTAAGCAGGAAAGGGTGGCTTGTGGAGTTCCCCTGTGTGAGCCTTATTAGTCATCAGCTAAGTCCATTAAAGCCAGTCTAGAACTCTGTGAACTTTTTGTGAGATTAGGAAGTAGTTCCTACACAGAAAATCAATACAGTTTCTTACCAGTATCATGTGTACGAGCAGCAATACACAATAACAGCCAATTGATCTTTTTAAGCTATTATCTCTGCTGTTACCTTAAGAATTCAAATTACCATAAAATTCGAGCTAACTTGTCTTTATCTACTGTTTTCAAATAATAAATGCAATATGTTTCAAGTCAAACTTGAATTTGACTAACTAATGATTATTTTAATTATTGATTAATCTGTTGATTATTTTCCAGATTAATTGATTTGATTTTTTTTTACTATATATAAATGTCAGAAAATGGTTAAAGTTGCTAATCACTGTTTCCCAGAGCCCAACATCCAACCACAAATGTCACACTGTTTTGTCCACAGCTCCAACATCCTTGGTTAACTACCATAAAGGAATAAAGGAACCAGAAAATATTCACACATTTTTGGGCTTTTTTATTTAAAAAAAAAAAACACTCAAAAAAATTAACTCATTATCAAAATTGTTGGCAATTAATTTGTACAATGAATCTGAATCTGACACTGTGTATACACAGAGATGAAACAGTTTTAACAAATTTGAGCCTTTGTAGCATGTTATCTGTTTTCTTACTATAGCACTTCTGTTTCACCGTAATGTCTTGTCTGCAGCTTTTTATGCTTCTGTCTTCGTCAGGTGACCCTTGCAAAAAAAAGCTGCAGGCCAGTTTTCTTGAGGAGCACTGTACATACAAAGGATCTTTGCACTTGCAAGGAACTACAACAATTCTATACTGTAAGAGTACAAGGTTTTGTAAAAATGAATTTTTTACGAGATGCTTTACGTTAAAGGTGCCATATGGATTTTTCTTGTAAGCTTACATTCAGTGCCTTTTACCAAAATGCCTTTTCTGTGTCCTTGAGGCAGAACATACATGTTGAATGCATTTCCTTCCTTTCTTCCTTTCCTTCCACTAAAGCTGTTTAACATGTCGCCTGTGTGTACATGCATCATTTTGCACAATACGTGGAGTAAAACAGGGACCTACTGTTGTAAAAACAGTGCTCCTAATAGTGGTAAAAATGACAACTCATCTTTTATGTTGGGTAGCATTGCAAGTTTGCACCTGCTTCCAAGCTAAATTTAGCAAATTTGTACATTCATGGTTTTGCTTTTTAACTCTGTTTTGCAGGTTTAAACTTCGGAAGTGTTCTTGCATGTGGAATTTTACAACTTGCGCAAATGTTCAGTGTTAAAAATACTTATAAATATAATATTCCATTTCTGTCAAGTCCGTTCCTCTGGATGCCACTAAATCTTACATACTGCGCCTTTAATGTGTGCCGTGCGAATTGTTTACATCAATTACACTCTCCTGTGTATCACTCAAATTGTTTCTGGAAGAGAGCCCTGTTGACCAGCTTTGTCTCACTGGAACTCAACCAGATTTTAAATCTCACCAATGATGCTGTTACCGTACTCACTTCTCCCTCTCCTCCAGTGGGATTATGCAGACGTGACTGAAAGAGACTCTGTGGGATCAGCACTTTTTTATCTCATTTGCTCAACATATTCACTGGCTTACATGGGAGACGGAGACTCTCAGACCAATTTTAGCCAGAGGCCAACGACTCCAAAAGAGGAGGGAAAAAAAGCAATAAATGCAGATATTTGTCACTTTATATCACAAATAAATTTAAGACATGACTGAGTCTTATGAAACATTAGGTACTGATGTGTGAGAATCTAAAACTTGGCAAATCTAGTTAAACTGTACAGAAACAGCTGCAGGTCGTTCATATCAACCTCTACATGTAGAAATCTCAATATGAGATTTGTTCCAGACAGTATTCAGTGTCCACAAACTATTTAATTAAAACTGAATTAAAAGTGCCAGATCAGGGCCAGAATACTAAATTATGCTTGAATGCTCAGTACAATTGCTGAAATATATAACCTAACAACATTAACACTTAAATAAACAATGCTACAGTCTTAATTATCAGCCGTAGTCTGACTTTTACTCTTAAATGTGTCGATAAGTAGATGCTTTTCATCCATCCTCTATAATATGAGCTTTGTTCAGTTTGTTCTCAACCTTGGCCCTCAATGATTAGCCAACATTGATCTGACCAAATGGCTCTGTGACCTACCTAGCTTAAAATGTGTTTAGAGGGCTGCTGTGTGACAGAGTATAATACTGAGCCTAAATTGAGTTTCCCACCAGTAGCCAATTTAACACTTGGAAATGACTTACAGTAAATGTTTTTGAAGGCCGAGACCTCACATGATCAAACCAATTCATCCTTAAAGTCATTATGTTTTTTTTGTGGCTCCTCTTTGGTTTATAATGACACAAAACCTACACCATCAGCCATGTGAGGACAAACTGGCCTGCTCAAAGTGGCATTGTGCTAAACTGGTTCTCTCGTACACACTTTGGCAAAACTGTACATAGAAATAAAACGCAGCTCAGGAGAGCAGTAGCATTACGGTGATTTAGATGGCCGCAGACAGTGGGTTGTATTTCATTGAGCCCATCTGGCCTGTTTGAAAGTGTTGCTGAGTCTAAGAGAGGCGGTCAGGCAGTAGAATAGAGAGGGTGATGGATGGGGTGATGGATGCTGGGGAGGGGAGGGGAGAGGAGAAGATGAGAGTGCAGATTTAAAGGGAAAAAGGAGCTCTTTTCCGGCAGAGTTGAATCTCGTGGCTTGGCTGCGGCACACTGCTCTGCCTGTTTTCATACCAAGCACTCAGCTCTGGCTCCTAACCAGCTTCAACCAACCAACCAAAGGCCTCTGAACCCTGCAACCCACCCGTTCACTCTTTTTCTCTTATTCTCTCTCCCCTTTTCTCTGACGTCTTGGCTCACCCCTCTCTTCCCCCTCTTCATCTTTCTGACTCTCATTCACTACCTCCTTCCTTTGGCTCTCTTCCCCCACTCTTTAAATTTTTCTTACCTTCTCTCTCTCTTTCTCTGTGTGCTCCTCCCCTGATGCGCCTTTTCTCCAGCCTTCCGGTAGTACAGAGGGGTGTGGGATAAGACCAGGACCTCCAGGTTTCCATAGTGATACTTTGTGTCCTGATGTCATTAGTATTGATGGTGTGCAGCTAGGCCAAGCTGTCCTGGCACAGGGGATGTTTACTGTTTACCCAAACTTAAACCATTCATTGTGAGTGAAAGTGTGTGCGTGTGTGTGTGTGTGTGTGTGTGTGTGTGTGTGTGCGTGCGTGTGTGCGTGCGTGCGTGCGTGCGTGTGTGTGTGTGTACCAGGTATTCCTCATGTTGTGGGGACATAAATCTGTTTACACAGTCGTGTTGTGGGGACTCTCTCTTATAGGGACAAAAAGCAAGTCCCATTAATGTAAATAATTAATGTTAGGGTAAAGACTTAGGTTAGTTTAGGGTTATGTTAAGGTTAGGGTTAGTCATGTGGTGGTTATGGTGAAGGTTAGGATAAGTCTCCAGGAAATGAATGTAAGTTAATGTAATGTCATCTAAAGTAATTGAAAGATAACTATGTGTTTATTTCACATTTGACTTTCCAGGGATGACAATGAATGAATAAGCAACAGACATAAAAAAAGGGTTTAATTTGTGATTGTCTGATGAAAATGCTTGTAATTTGAAGCAGTGTGGTCAGGTTCCAGTAGCTGGATTTGCACCAGGGAGCCTGGTACGCTTGAAAATGGCTGTTTCACGAAGAAACATCCCCTCTCTCTGCTTGCTCACTGTATGATTACTGAAGCGTGTCTGTCGAGTGCAACTCCCCAGCCTGACTCCCCGTCTCGCTCCTCGTTCTTCTGGCTGCTTCACTGGCTCGTCTGTCTGAGGAGACAGACGTCGCCTTAGCACCGCTCCCCTCAGAAATGCATGTGTGTGTTTATCTGCCCACTTGTGTGTATACACGTGTATGACCATACACATCTGTGGTGAATACTCAGATCGCAGGGCTGCTCCCACGCCTCCATCTCTCACAGTTTATTCAGCACAGAGCTCTCCTCCTCCTGCAGGCCCTCAGCTGGCAGGTTGAGGCCTCAGTGTTGCCAGAGTAATTAGTTCTGCTTGATGTCTGAGGCCAGGAGTGGACAAAATATGGATCCCGTATTGATGCTGTCACGTAACATGCAAGGAAAGCATATCTACAGTGCCCGCCTAGGACGCATGCACAAACATGAGCTTGTTTCTAAATATCCTCCTTGCATCATCCTCTTGTAATCTTTCATGTCTAATATAACGGCGAAAGATTATCTTGGGATGTAGAAAAAAACACTTCCTGGATTGATTGAAATGTGAACTGAGCCTCGTCTCTCTCTCTCTCGCTCTCTCTCTCTCACACACACACACACACACACACACACACACACACACACACACACACACACACACACACACACACACACACACACACACACACACACACACACACACACACACACACACATACACGTTTGTCTTTATATCCTTGTGAGGACATCCATTGACATAATGCATTCCTGATGTCCTCACCCTAAAACTAAACCCAATCATTACCCTAAACTGAATTTAAACCCAAATCTAACCATAACCTTAAAACCAAATCTTAACCCTGTCTGAAATGGCCCTTTAAAGTTTTCCTCACAACGCTGGTTTTCAACTGAAATTGGAAAATGGAAAGAGACACACACACACACACGCACGCACGCGCACACACACACACACACACACACACACACACACACACACACACACACACACACACACACACACACACACACACACTCACACACACAATTTTTTTATTTGTTTGTTGTTGTCACATGGTCATTACCATCAGGGTGTGTTTTATCGGTTTATTTGTCAAATGGACATTTTGATAGTTTTTCAGTGCAGTGTTGTCCTTGAGTTTAGGAAACCTTGCCAGAAAGTAATTAATATCTTTAATGTGTTTTTTTTTAACTCTTTAAGTGACATCTGTATCAAAAACCCAGTGATGTTCAAGCGCAAAATTGCATTGACTTGGATTTGATTGATTTATTCCCAGGAGTCTCCCAAGTACTGTGTGTCTAATCCTTAATATAATGTTGATCTATCCACAACAACAACAAGGACTGTTTAAGCTTCTGCTGCGAGTAGCTGCAACTGTATGTGTGCATATGTGTATAGCTGCAATGATTAGTTGATCAACAGAAAGTTCATCGTTTTGACTCATTTTTTAACTCTAACTCTAACCCTAACCCTTACCCTAACCCTGACCCTAACCCTAATGGTTTCTTTAGTCTTCTGTGACAGTAAACTGAGTATTTTTTGGCTTGTGGACTGTTGGTCAGGGCAAACAAGACACTTGAGGATGTCATCTTGGGCTTTGGGAAAAAGTGATGAACACTATGCGCTATTTTTTTTACATTTTAGACCAAACAACATTCACAGGCAATTGACTAATCGATGAAATAATTATCAGATTAATTGGAAAGGTAAATAACCGTTAGTTGCAGCCCTACCTACCTTTATAAACAGTGAAACATTTTCAGTCAATTTACTTGAAAAGAAAAACTTTGTCCCTGAATGGGGTCTAGGACAAACCATGCACTGTCTGTCATGCACATACACAAACACACAGAAGGCTGTGAACAATGCTCTAAATTTATGAATTTCTACCATGATTAAACAGATTGATTAAATATATGTGTTTCATGAATCGTATATGCTACTGTACTAGTATTACTCAGGTTTAACGGTGTAATACTTCCTTTAGCCAGAAGGTGGTGCTGTAAGATCAGCTGTTTTAATTCCGAAACGCTGTCTCTCATGTCATTTACTCTCTATGTATGTGTATACTGTATAAACTACTGCATGTATTACATTAAACAATACATAGCTAGTTGTGTATAGAGAGATAAATAATCATTTTACTTTATACATACACATACATATTTATATATACATACATACACATTAGCGTTTTCCATAATGTAGAGTGGTATGAAAAGACATTGAAAGACATCAAATATTAAGATATATGTTATGTTCCATTGTATTATATTACCTGAGCATCATTTCACATCAACACCAGAAAGTGTTTTTGACAGCCAGCCAGGACAATAATCAGACAGATGGACAGACCACCTTTGCCAGTCAGTCTCCTCACACTCTGCTATGTTAGAAGCAGTGAGTCCCTGAGGCTACTTTGCAACAGAGGAGCCTCCTGCCAGATCAATCGTTTGAGCAATAAAAAATTAAGCCCTGTTCAAATGAGAACCTGGCTGGGTGAGCCCATTGACATGTTTCTATTAAAACAAGTGCTATGAATTTATCGTCACAGTGGTCGTGGCTGATCCCACCTTAAGCTCGTCTTCAAATGTGCGTGTGTGTTTGTGTCTGTAGCTGATAGAGAAGTGGGGATGGACAGCTTGCCACCCTGTGGGCACCACAACTCCAGTCTATGTGTGATCCACGCTGGCAGCTGCTCTGCCAAATGGGATTTTCTTGGAGATTACAGCCTCTAAGTGTGACACGCTTGCATGTGTTTGTCTTTGTTGTTGACGGAGTGCTTCAGTGGACTGTTGTAATAAAGCTGAGTGAGTGTGTGTGTGTGTTTGTGTGTGTTTAAGTGCGTGTGGGGGTCTTGAGCCGAGGTGCACAAGGAACATGTTCTGCTGTCACATGGGGCTGGTTGGAACATGACTGGATGGCTGCGGGGAACTCTCTCTGGCAAGCTATACTGAGAAAAGAGAGGGAACGTATTCAGATGTGGGGTCAGGCCTTATTCACAATGCTGCTGGTCTTATTAGCAAAATGAACTCATGGAATAGACTCAGGGCAGGGTTGTTTTACTTCAAATCAGCTCTTCAGTGTTTAAGTTTTGTATTTATGGAGCCATAAACTGTAGTATTGCCTTGTTCTTCATGCGATGGGCCTGAATGTTAAGCCTGCAACAAATGGTTATTTTCATTAATATGCTGATTACAGCTGAAGCGATTAGTTAACTGAGTCAATCGATAAGAAAATAAATCAGCAACTATTTTTTATAATTAATTAGTTTCAGAACATTTACCAAAGAATTCCCTGTTTACAGCTTCTCAGTTGGGAGGATTTGTTGTTTCTCTGTGTCTGATGTGATAATAAATGAATAAATTGTGGGTTTTGGACTGCTGATCAGACAAAACAAGCTATTTGAAGCTTGGGCTTCATCAACTTGTGCTTAAGCAAACTGTAATGGGCAATTTTCACCATTTTCTGACATTTTATATAATAAATAATTCATTTTTTAACAATGAAATTAAACAAATAAAATAAAGTAGTTGATATATATCCTATAAAATGCCAATAAATACAGAACAATGGGCAATGGTGGCAACTTCAACAGTCCAAAACACAAATATATTCAGTTTATCTACATTTAATACAAATCAATTCAGAAAATATTTACATTTGAGAAGCTTGGACCTGTGAAGTTTTGGCATTTTTGCCTTAAAACGGTTTTGACACAAACTGACTGATTAAAATTGATCAACTGTTAATCATTTTGTTAACAATTAATGAGTTAATGATTTAGAATCTATATTTAGATAATACACAGTCTTAGGGAGATAATTCCTCAGTCTACAATCCCAGCATGTAGCAACTGAGCTACTTAACATTTCAATGCATCATCAATAAAATCCTCAAATCTTTTGTTGTGCAATTTCAGTGATTTTGGACAATTAATAACAGACCACAAACTGTCTTGTTATGCATAAAATTTGAACTGACAAAGTGACTTTTGGATTTGGGTCACTGATACTGGCACTTAAAGACTGATTGAGAGACATTATTTAGATGTTGGGCGTATAGCTGAAAATTGGAAAATATTCTGTAATCATTATGGGCGTGAATGTCTTAGAAGTATTTTTCATTGTTTCATTTAGTTATGAATTTATCTATATGATGCATAATTTTGACAATTTTCTATCTGACTTCAAATTGAGCCACAATAATACAAAATACAACACGAGAAATTCAATTTTTAGGGTGGATTTTCCCTTTAACCTATTTCCGAGACATTTCTGTTTGCCTCAGCGTCTGCTCTGTGAAGAGCTGTCCGTGGTCCTGAACATGAGCTGTGGAGGGATAGTGGTCATGTACAGGGAGGTGGCTTTGTAGTCACTCACTAACCTGCTTAACCTACTTTCTACTCGACAGTCTTTCATCTGTCCAGAGAGATGAAAGTGTTGTAGGATAAATATAGCATACTTAACAACACACACACACACAGTTTGCCCGAGCTTTCCAAGTAACACAAATGGTTCAGAGCACTGTTTTATTTCCGTATCCTCACCCTTAACGCAACACTGATCATTTCACTAATTCAATCCTGGTCCTCTGCGAACTCCTCATGTTCGTCCCATTAACCCAACTGGTACAAAACGTGTTGGGACATGCTTGAACCTTTATTGAGATGAATATGACCAAAATAATGACATTTTAAGATCTTAATTGTCCAATTATGTTGACAGCTGTTGTGCTGCATTGCAATGCCAGTTCAATTGCAGTTTCCTAGCAACCGGAGAGGTACAATGCAATGATTTTCTGTTAAGTGGCTTCATTTCCACTCAGCAAGAGGATTGTATATTCATAAAACAAATCTGAACCCACAATATGCATCTTCTATCGCTTTACTACCTATATAATTTTTATGAAAGGAAGTAGTTGTAAGGGCGTGTCTGGGTATAGGACACCTGCGTTTGTAGATATCCGTATGGGTCGTGTGTGCATGTTTTTACCCTCGAGGTATAGTAAAGCTTATGAAAAAAAGCTGTTTCTGCAAACGAAATCATTTCAGTTGATTAATTTTCATCCAAAATGCTCCATCCTGAGCTAATGATTGTACATGCATTCTTTTCAATTAATTCATCATCAAGGGAGGTAGAGAGAGAGAGGGGGAGGTTGGGGGAGGGGAGGGAAAGGAGAGTCAGGGGGAAACAGAAAATCCAATCCTGCTGGTCTGAAGTCTCGGAGCAATGGAGCATTAGTCTCATCCTGATGTAATTGGAATGACACCAAGAGTAAAGCCTGCTGATTTAGGGACACCCTCTAGGCTTGATTTAATGCCCTCTACCAAAACTATACATCCATCTTTTTATCTTTCTCTGCTCCCCTCTCCCTGGTCCTCGGTTCTCTTCTGCATCCCTCCCCCAACCCTGTATGTCTGGCGCTTCATTCATTCACCAGCCACTGCCATGTATCTCCATCTGCACTCTATTATCAGAACAGTAGCTGCATTCTGTAATATTTAAAGCCACTGGGTTATAAACTCCCAACAGGGTGTGTATCTTACCACATTTGACTTATTCCTTTAATTGTAAGGCATCTACACACTTGGATGGATGTGTTTCACTCTCAGAAAGGTTATGTTTTAAATCTGAATAAATAACTCCAGCGATGAGTGCAAAGAAAGGGTAGACTAAGCAGGTGTATCCAGGCCAGGGTGCTTCGTCCCCGGGGTTTGCTGCTGCTCAGTCCCCTGACAGATGGACTGCTAAGACAATCCTATTACCCCCATGTGTTTAGCTCCTCTTAATGCCAGGGTGGGTTGCATGGCTAATGGAAGGGAATGAATGTTTGGAGGGAGAATTTCATGCTACTGAATGGATCATGATCCTGATTTGCTTGATAAGACAGAGGAGATCTGAAACCAGTGAACAAGCAGTGAAAATCATAAACACTATCACAACACTTTGTTGCTCAGCTGGTGCACTCTGACACAGCTTGTGTCTCTCAAGAATGTCATATCAAATCAGCTCAGCTATTAAATAAGCTTTACTGTATATATTTCACTTGGGATAAAGATTTATTTTATGTTTATGTAGTGCCTCTCCCTTTCTTTGTAATCTTCTCTGTTGTCTGACAGTGTTTGATTTGTTGTAATTATAACGCTGCCTGTTTAAAAAGAGGTTAGACTGCAAGAAGGACTGAGGAGGCATTTGAATTTGTTATTCTTCTGCATTTCATAAAGATAAAGCTATGTGGAGTTAATTTTGAGGGGAGACTTTACAAGAGCAAACCAGGGAACTTTCAGTTGGAAAACAATGAAGAAATCTACTGTATATTGTACTGTTACTCTCTATTTTTTCTATATTAGTGTCACTTTCTATAAAAGGCATCTTAGAGCATGCACAAATAGTACCACTCCTGCAAGATAATAACATTTTAAAGGATATGGCTGGCAGTTGTTGTCAGAAAATCTCATGTACAGAGCTAAACCAACAATGAACTCATCCTAACCACAAATATTGTGTGTGTACCCAAAGTCTGATATATTGTATTCCTCTGTGTACCTCTGCTGCTGCCTGAAAACTGCTAAAAACATCAGTGAATCACACCATTTTACTGGGTGACATGTTACTTCGCCATTAAGAGTTTGGTCACAGTAGTTTGTTTAGAAATGGCTCCAATGACTAATAACAGCAATAACATTTTCAGTCTCCGGAGAGTAGTCTGTAAGCCAGTGCACATGCTAGGGAATGCAAGTCATTTTTCAGAGCTTTGCTACCTTGTTCTGCTACATATCACAACCTCTTGAGTTTGTACTGGAGAAATGTACAATCTAGTATAAAGTACACAAGATTTGTTGACAATAAGATGAGTATAGAAAATAGCCTGCAATATCCTTCAAATACTGTGACTCATCCTTAAAATAGTGGCTTATGGCCTGCCTGACTGAGACCTGTAGTTACTGTGCAATAAAGCTGCAAATAAAGGGAGTGAAAGACAGTCTTGAGTTGAATCTTGACTGACTTTCTCTCATCTGTTATTGAAACCACTGTGTTCATTAGTCAGAAAAGTCATGTTTTTTGTGCCTCTGTGTGCCTTGAGGCATTATGGATTTGTCTACCGTCATACCATGCTGGTAGCTTTTGCTTATTATCTCTGCTGTATTTGGCCATTGGGCAACGTTGCAAATCAATGAGCAAGATTTCTGCATAAATATGCTGATGTACCTTTTAATTGTGAGATACTTAATTCACTGCATTAGCCAAACACTTTCATTTCTGGCTGATTATTTTTTTCCAGTTTGAGCTTCTTAACCCATTTTTCAGATTGTTTAAAATAATAATACATATTGATATCGTACTAAAAAATTGCATGAACCTAAAGAGATGATCTGTATTGCCTACCCTACTTTGACACCTACAGGGAAACTGGATGCAGAAGAAATTCCGTATGTGTTTGTGGTCCATTTTGGGCTGGAATACATGTTTACACAAATATGTTGAAAGGTGTAATTTCGTCATGATCAAGGCTACTCTGCAATATTTGTAATTATGTATTCTGTTTGTCCATAATTCAGAGGAAACCATCATCTCCATCATCCTGCTAAACATGTTTTTGGGTAATTGTAGCTGCATACTATGTGTTTATTATTTTCAAGATATTATATGATTAATAATATGAGCCTTAGCTAGATGCTGGATTGATTTATCTTGACCTCATATCTGTTGGATTAACTAGATGAAAATAATCAATATCTTTTTCCTGTTTAAACCAGACATTATCCAGTGGTCAATATAACATTGACTGCAGACTTGAGATATGAGGGAAATGCAGGGAAGCTGCTCTATAGTCAAATGTCTGAGAGAGCGAGTATGTCTGTATGCAAGTATTTATACATGTGTGGTCATGTATGTAACTTGGTATGCAGACGGCGTCTTTGCTGCCTGTAGACCTGCACCGGCATCCCCAGGTCAAGCAATTACCACACATCAAGGAAAGCAATTGGGCATGACTAAAATATCATTGCCATGTGATTGTCCCTATGTTTGGGCTGCTCGGGCCTAATTTAACCCACTTTGTCCATACGATCGAGGAGAATTGAGGACACGCTCTCCAATTCTGGTGGCCCCCCGAGCATTTCCTGTGAGTCTGACATGCAGCAGCTGGGTTGTAGATGCGCTGTCACCGACCTCTACCCAACCAAGTGGGAGATGGGGAGTAATGAGCGAGAGAAGTGAGGTAACAAGTATAACTGGGGGTGCAGAAACGTGAGGCCTTTTGAGTAAAGGCTCGCAGGATGTGTGTGTGTCGACCTAGGATCACTTCTTAGATCTCACGAGGGTGTCATTTTAAAAGCCAAATGTGTTTCCAGTCAGATGTTTTCCACTGGCCCAGGAGCCACGAGGTGTGGTCACATTTTGATTTGAGAGAAAGAGAGAGAGCGAGAGAGAGAGAGAGAGAGAGGGAGAGGGAGAGGGAGAGAAAGACGCAGAGAAACAAGACCATGTTAACACTCCACAATCATATTATAGACGTCATCATCATTAAGTGCATTTTAAGTTCTGATCAAATGTGCAAATGCATACTGCAAATATATTCAGTAGTTCAATATCAAACAGTCATCAAGTGCATTTTTATGTACAGATGCGTTCTTACTACTAAATAGCAGTAAATACATCTCTGTGTCTTAAGGCTTACTCACATATCAGCTGCTCTGTAATGGGTCCCCACATTATAGGATCTCCAGTGAGGAGGCTACTCGCAAGTGACTGTGACCCATTGCCATTTCCCACAATGGTCGCACTCACAGCATGGCTGTTGTTGCAAGCTGCTGCTGGGGGCTGCTCGCTGTCACAATGGGTGAGCTATTGCCAGTTCACGCTACTGGTGTCCAGGCTGCTAATATTGCTAATGGTAGCTGTTCCAACAGTCGGTCAAGAAATGTCATCACAGGCTGAGCTGTCCTTTGTTGCTAATAGCTGCCTTAGCAGAGAAGTTGTTAACAGTAACAGAAGATACTTTTTTACATTTTCGTTGGTGCTCTCACTTTGCTGTATGCCAGGCTTCTCAATTTTTGCACTTTTTGAAGGCAGCTAAGCCTATGTTGTCATCACCTGGGTCAATGTCATGTGATGCAGGGAAGGTTTGTGAGCTTTGTGTTACACTGTGCAAGTAGGCTACAGCAGCATCACCGGACAGGTTAATTTAAAGCTGGATCTAACCAGATATTTTGCTTTTGCCCTGCATGGGCCCTTTACAGGTTTTGGGCCCCTGGGGAATTGTCCCATTGCCCTGATGGTTAATCCAGCCTCTGAGAGAAGTGGAAGTGGGGGTAAGGGGAGAGGAGATTGGCATATATGCACAAGGAATGGGACAGAGGCTTCTCCTCTTATTCCTTCATTATACAGTCAAATATCTCTGTGCCTTTAACTGCCACCCCTGCCCTTCATCTGTCTTTCTCTCTCTGTCAAACACACACACACCAAATAACTCCCCACCTCACCTCCCAAAGAAATCTGACAAAAACCGAACCTTTCATCCGTGTGGCTTCATCCTACTAAACCCATTGTTTCACAGATTCCATTTCAGTTTCCTTCGCTCGTGCTGCTCAACTGTAACTTAGCTGATTTCTTTGTGTGAGAGGAATGCTCTGTGTTCCTTTTGTCCTCGTGCAGACCCTGTTTAAATATTGATAGAGATGGGAAACGCTGCTGACCACTCAGTCAGATCTGAGAGGTCAAGGATGGCAGCGTTTCTCTGCAGATTACATTAGGGGAGCAGAGGACTGTAAATATGAAAGCATGTGAATCACATGGCCCTCACTGATGCTCCAGCAGCCTTCATTATCCCCCTGCATGGATAATGCCCCCTAATGTATTCCGATGGAGGTTGGAAGGTGATGGGGTGTAAAATAGCATGTGTAGGAAGGCCCTGTTTTTCGCAGGCTGCCTCCCCTCACAGTCAGATCCCCATTAGTGCAGGAGCAGAGGATTGGATGTGCAAATGGTCCCATGGATTAGAGAGCTAATGCATTTAGGAGAGGGGGCTCCCCAATCTCTTTATTGCTGCTGCCGCTGTGTGTTGAGGCTCGTGCATGGAGAGATACCCAGTCCCTTTGTGGAAGCCGAGAGATTTAGGTTAAAGTGAGTAGATAAGGGCAGGGATGCACTGTGAGCACACTGATGCAACACACACAGCATGCACACACACTCATCAAAGATTACAGCTTGACCAGAGGAAGGCTGCGTTGTGTGGTGTTATTAAACTCAGCATGGAAATGAGATATTTCCAGAAAGAGGCGCAGACGGCGGCCCTACTAATCTAATTAATCAGCGTCTGGGGTTTTTCATTTTCTTCTTCCCTCTTTCTGGCCCTCTCCAGTCGTCTCATCTTTACTCGTCTCATCCCTCCCTCTAGCCCTATCTCTGTCCTTTGTGTCCCTCTCTGTCCTGATTTTTCTGAATCCGAACTTCACGCCCCCTCTCTAAGTCTCTGGGCAGAAATGTGCAATGTCATGCGCTTCTTCTAACACATTTTATAAAGCCTCTGTTGTCTCCTCCTGCATGAAGAGCTGCTGTGAGGGAATTAGGGGAAAACATAGAAAGTATAGCTCATTGCTCAGTCTGATGTGACAATGTATAGGCTAGATGCTTCTGCAGCAGCAGCAGGATGGAGGGATGGCGATGGAGGATCTAGCAGGCTTAAGAGGCAACCTGCTACTAGGCCATAAGGCAGCTGTCGGCTTTACACGCACCAACCTAGCTGGTGGTCATCAGGCAGTGAGAACAGATTTTGAGCTGCATCTCAGATTTTGAACTGTATCTCTGTGGTGGTGGTGGTCCGAGTGAGCGTCACAGTTGCTGCTTGTGTTTTCCTTATTTAAAGAGGCAGCCGCCAGGCAGCATGGGAGGGGCCCTCCTCTGCTGAAGCGCAGCAGCAGCAGTAAAGAGCAGAGTGGGTAACTACAGCACACTGCTTTGCGCTATCCGGCACAGTGAGTCAGCTGAGCTACCGGGAACACAAGCGCCGGTCCGCTCCGATGAATGAATGAATGAATAAATGTCGAGGAGAGACCCCGCTGCAGACAGAAGGACGAAACTGCAACTGTGGAGAGTCTGACATGGAAATACAGAAGTGATCGGAGCAAGCTTGTTGACGCATAATCCCGCCCGCCCCGCTGGCAACGGTGAGGGGGCAAATCTAGCCTGCCTAAACTCAAATCCTCCAAAAGAGATTTATACGGAGTGCGCTGCTGCTGCTGCGGGTTCAGTCACTTTCAAGAAATTTCTTTCATTTTTAACCAGCTTTAAAGACGTGTTGTGGGAGATAAATATGTCTCGATGAGTTATCTGAAGCAGAGGACCTAAAACGAGGCGATATTAAATCTAAACTGGTTTGTTGGAGCCGGTGCTGTCACTGCGTCCCCGTGGGCCGTTTGATGCGTCCTGAGGTGTGGACACTGACAGGACCTGCCCCGACACCATCACAGGTATTTGATCGCGATCGTGTTGATTACGCCGGTGATTTTGGAGCCATGACAGGCCCCCCGCTGGTCCCACAACCCGCCTGCTGACGGTACCGGGCAGGATGGGAGCAGATCTGCCGCTTTCAGGATCCCGAACCAGACGATTTATCAATGGAGGAGGAGAGTGATACCCGGAAAATTAACAACAGCTTCCTTCGCGACCACAACTATGCAACCGAAGGTATTTACCCCCAATGATGTCGAGAGAGAGAGAAATGATTCATTGGAAGGTGTTTAATAACCTGGGGCAGTAGCTAGAGGGATGCTGACATCACAGCAGAAATAAGTCACTATACAGAAATATTAAAGGAGCAGAGGCATTAAGCAAATATCACAGCAAATATGGTGTTATAAATGGTTTGGGTGATGATAATAAAGATATTTAACTGCATAGTGATGCTATTAGAGCACTGTAAAGTGCACGAGGATCATTTAAAACCATGTAATCTCACTTTAAGCTGAATTTTCTGGTCATTTTCATAAAGAGTGTCTGGAGATGATGAGGTGGATTTCCCATCATACCTGCTATTTTAGGATGACCATGCTGAGAGGGGAATCAGGGTTTTAATCTGTGTGGACTAGCAGCAAGGGAATAAAGCCTTCTGTACAGCTGCTTCAGCGTCTGGAGTCTATAGTGAACATGTGATATGGTTTAAAACTGTCGAACAGATGATGAAATAGTGTATTTTTCATATTGTGAGTGCACTTGTTGAAATAATGAGACAAGGACAGAGGAGATGGCTGGTAGCTTTGGCCTAATTTTAGGTAGGGCACTGAAATATGGATCTCTCACTCTCTCTTGCCCTCCCTCCTTCCCTCTCTGTCTCTGTCTCTCTCTCTCTCTCTCTCTCTCTCTCTCTCTCTCTCTCTCTCTCTCACACACACACACACACACACACACACACACACACACACACACACACACACACACACACACACACACACACACACACACACACACACACACACAGTGCATTTCCTACTGTACATCTACATAACCGAGCACTGAACAATAGCTGTCTCTGCAGCTCCAGAGCTATAAGCGCTGCTCCTGCACGTGTGTGTGTGTGTGTGTGTGTTTCCCCTCGATTGATCACGCATCAGCCTCTTGATTATCAGCCTGTTAACTGTTTGATGGTTAATAGTTCCCTCATGTTCCACCAATCAACTGCACCTGCCCACCGCAAGCTGTTTAGATCTTTGATGACCATAAAATATTAATTTACAGGTAAAAACCATCATTAATCTCATTACCATTCCAACCCCGCTCACCAGTTATGCAGATTGGTTATGGACATTAACTGCAGAGCTGATATCATCAGGATAATAAAAAACATTGGTGACTCAGGGTTTTTTCAGGCAGCATTTTGAACCAAGTAGACATAGGATTGTTTTGTACAGACTAAGCATACATATCATAATATTCTGTACTGATGTATCAGTTTACAAGGTATTTCTACCTTCTTCTCATTCATTATTCCTTTCTGGACAAGTAATCGATTATTAGGTCGGCTATATGTGAGATGAGCCCAGTTCTTGTCTTTTTTGTTCAGTTTGAGGCATGTACTTTGTTTTATTTTCAGACTAGTCATTTGTATCAAAAGTCACTGCAGCACTGGGGTAGTCTGTAATTCTTTCACACCAGACACATTTTTAACACCCACTTATCATTGTGTTTGAAAAGAAAAAAAGAAAAAAGAAAAAAACAGACACATTTTCATTTGAGGTATGGTGGATCATTTCTCAATTTACGTCTATCTACAGAATATAACAAATATGGAGGGTATGTAGAGGTGGTTGGAGGGTGTGTGTGGCTACAGGGTGGGTCAGAGACACTGTGGCTTCTTCCATTTGCCATCAGCTCAGGTTACTGATTCCACTGCAGTTTTGAGGAAAGACAAAGTCAAGGCTTTTTATAGGCAGAGAGAGTCTCATTCATACATCTTTCCTGCTGCTTTTGCCTCAACGTGATTTTTTTTTTTTTTGTCATTTAAATGCAGGAGAACATCATAATTTGCTCAGCTCTCAGCACTTACAGATGATTCCCTGTCACTGCTAAACACACAGTAACTGGTTCAGAGCGGGAGGAAGTGAAGTGGGGGGTGGGAGTGGGTGTGATGGATATCTTTGTTTGATGTGTGCGCTGAGATGAAAAACAGGAGGGCATCTTCTTCCAGCTTCTCCCCGTCTCTCTCCGTCTCTGTCTCTCTCTGTCTCTGTGTCTGTCTCTCCCTTTCACTCAATTTATCAGGAGAAAGTGGATGACAGTTAGGCAGGTTGTAAAATGTGTCTCTTTAAAGCAAAGTATCGTCTAGTCTGTGGCCCATCTGTGCTTTTCAAACAAGGAGAGGCTACTTTTGTTATTTTTTATGGTGCTATAATTTATGACTGATTGTCACACCCCATATATCATGAATGTGTGTGTGTGTGTGTGTGTGTGTGTGTGTGTGTGTGTGTGTGTGTGTGTGTGTGCCCATTCTTAAGTGGTATGAAGTCAGTCTGCAGCCAAAGATCATACAGGGCCGTGTCTGAGTCTATGGCCCATCCTCATAAATTCACGGAAGTGCACATGTTCCATCAGGCCCAGCCCATTTAGACCACACACACTCTCTCACACATACATACATACGCAGGTCCCTGATGAGTGGCGACGAACTGGTAGGGATTCCCCTCAGGCCATGCTTGCACCACAGCAGCAGGACACTTTAATGATGTCACATTTTAATGATGTCACTGGCACTGACCTTTGCTTCGCACCAATCCCATGCCTCAGTGGGTCTGTGGGCGGTTATATTGAATGTGTGTGTGTGTGCGCACGCTATATTGACTGTGTGCATACACCGAGTAAAATTACACTGGTCATTTATAGTCAGGTACACCAGTGATATTTCGATTACCTCCTCGACCGAAAAGTTTGCTGAGATATCGTTGTTGACTCGATGGAAGAAAATTACATTACAGCCTTATTTGCATTAAGCAGCCGTCTGCAGATGACACATTGTTAATGGCCATAGGATGGATGGTTCTGGCTATCACTAGTGTGTGTGTGTCTCACTACAGCTGTGTGTATATCGGTGTGTGTTGAGTCAATGGACTGTTACGCTCCTACAACATGGGTCTCAGTTAATTTTCATAATCTCCACCTTGGATGTTTCGATAATGGATGAAATTGTCAAACAGCAGTACCCTCCAGTGTAAAAATGTAAATAGCTTCCCTGCTGTGAGGCAGGACCTAACCTAATTTCTGCTTTGGTATTGATTTCTGGTCCCTTACAATTTAGCCACCGGAACAATGACCTAAAGATCTATTGGTAGGACATGTAATCCCTTCCTCCTCCTCTCTCCTACCCCCTCTCCTCCTCATTCTCGCTTTCTCTCAGCTGCCTTGCTTCTTATATGTCTATCTGATGCGAGTACGAGCTTGTGTGTGATGTGACCCTTCTTGCCCCGCTGAATACTGATGCAGTCCTGTAACAGAGAGCTCACAGCCTTTATTGCTGCTGCTGATGAGAGCAGAGCAGAGCCTGGTTGCCTGTGCCAAGGCAAACGGCCTGGGGCCACACTTTAGGACCCCGGCATAAAAAGACTTAGCCCACCATACCCCCAGGTCCCATCCATTATTCACCACGAAACACTCAAAACGCCGAGCCCCGCCTCAGCAACATAGTGCAAGAAAGATAATATGTATGTGCGTCTAGGGGTGTGTGTGGGGGTGGCGGGAGCTTAATGGCAAGCTGTGAAGTTGGGGCGAGTCACACTCCTTATTCAGCAGCTGCTTTCATCCCCTGATTAGCTTCTTATTAAGTCTGCCGCTCCATGAAAATTTAATGAGAATTTATTAAAGAGTACCCGTGGTGTTGCTACTGTAGGATGATTACAACAATATTCTATTCTCAACTCGGATATGGCTTTGTGGTCAGTAGATGTGCGGTGCTACTGTGATAGATGTGCAAGTCATTGAGTGTGCTGCTAGCCTGCAGGCTAAGCAATATTTGACCTTTCTGGACTTTATAATGGGATTCATTTGTAAGTTTTGATAGCTAATTTCGGTGTCCTGTCGTAGAAGCGGCGTCACTCGGAATCCTTCATGTCTTGGTGATAAGGTCACTGTAGATGCAGGATTTCAGTCTGTGCAGTAGACATCTCATCTTTGATTCATTCCAGCCTTGGAAACAAAAAGATGAAAGGGATTGCACCAAAGGAACACAGACAGATAGAGAGGGAGAGACAGCTTTTGTTTTGGTGGTGGATTATAATTCTATGCGGCTCCCACCCTCCCCCCACTTCTATATCTTCAATTTCTAAGAGAATACCAAATAACAAGGATTCAAAAAAAATCCTCCCTCTTGCTATTCAGCATGTAGTGCTTGCAGGAATCGATCGCTGATTTCACACATTTTCACAACTTCACTCTCCTCTTGTTTAGCCCTGTCCTGTGTTTTGTCTGTAGTCAGATATGTGCCACAGCGATGTGTGTTAATGAAGTGTTAGAAGTGAAGCAGTAACACGTCTGGCCCATTTCACCCTCAGAGTTTGGGGAGTACAGAAAAGCGTGCACAAAAGACCATACACGCATACACATTGACACACACACACACACACACACACACACACACACACACACACACACACACACACACACACACACACACACACACACACACACACACACACACACACACACACACACACACACACACACACACACACAGTCTCAATCTCAAGGGGCTGATCCTGGAGAAACCAGGTTAATTAGCTTGTTCACTCCAGATCTTACAAAGAGTCATGCTCTTCAGATGAAAAGAGCTGCATTGTGCTCTGTTGCTTTGTGCAGAGCTAATAAAGCCTAATAAACTAACTAATAACCCTTAATCATATGGCTGGGTACCAGACCGGTGGGTAGCAGGGTTTATTCAAAATTTTGATTGATCTCCATTGTTGCTGGTCTGAAATTAAGCCGTTATCAGCTGCTTATTCAGCACAGAAAACGTCGAATTGGCAAATGCACAACATTAACGTATAGAATTTGCGATACTTGCATGTCAGTGCTTATGTTCTTGAAAGAAAAGAAGTGCAGTTTGATACATATTGTTGATTATCGTAGGAGCGAGAGCAGCGAGTGAAAGAGAGAACGGACCTGAATTATCCATTCGGCCTGATCCTTTGACGCAGGCAGCTCAGCACAAGTGCTGTAATCCTCTCCTCTCCACGTCTAACAAAGCATTTACACGACACCATGTTGTTCACGTCCCTCCCTCTACCTGGAATTACTGCGCACTTACGCAACTAGCTTTCCATGCAGTCACACCATTTTGGCTCTGTGTGCCTTATACAACCCTCCCGGTGTCACTGGATCAAGCTTCAATCTGTTTTGGGTTTTTTTGACCCCTGACAGGATTATGTGTTGACTAGAGGTTAGCTCGGGTGCTCGAATTTTAGTCTTTGCTTGTATTTGTGCCTGTAAGATTTACTGTATGTTATTTATTGACCTACTTTGAGCAACAAAAGCCTTCCTCCACCACTCCCTTCCCACTGCACCTCCACCCCAGTTTGGGCCAGACTTCCCCCCTCTCACTATCATTTCTTTTAATGTCCCTCTGTGTTATGCGTGATAGATGTTGCATGCTCTGGTGTCTATAAATACATTCAATATCCTCACTCTCCTCCCTGTGTTATTGGCTCCTCGTGCAGGGGTTTCATTCCAGAATCAATGCATATCTATGTTTCCATCCAATTGTTCGGACTCCCAATTCTATATTGCAATGCTGAAGGCGAGTTACCGTAGTTCAGATTGGTGAATAGAAACAGATAAGAGCCTGTTTTCTTCCAGTCGTGCATACACAGTTACACATACACATCACAGCAGCAGGCCAACAGGCTTGTCCACATTATTACTGGTGATGGATGTGTGTTATCTCGAACATCCCTCTGATGCATCAAGAAGCGCTGACCTGTCTGTGTCAGACCTGGCTGGCCACAGGATTTATGGGCTTCATCTGGCTGCGGTCTGCTGATGAAGCTGTGTGCGTGAGAGAGGATGTCTGTGTGTGTGTGTGTGTGTGTGTGTGTGTGTGTGTATGTAAAAGTACACATTTGATCCACCGAATCACCAGCCTGCTGCTGCTAATTTCAATTCACCTTGAGCCCTCTGATGCTCACATCATAAATATCTGATCTGATGCAAGTGGAATCCCGGAGAGACCGCCCACCTGCAACTGTGCTTCTAATTTGTTCCCTAGAATGAAATTACATCTGGAAAAAAAAAAGTATTTTACCCATCAAACAAAATTCCATCAGTGACTGAGGTTGAATAGATTGCCCTGTCTGCTTTGAATACATTTGCATAAAGAAAAACTAATTTAAGGAAGCGTTCCATGGCGTTACTTGGAGTTTCGGCTTCAGTGGCTCTCTCGGGCTGTTCATTCACTGAAATGATTGAAGGATGTACCCGTGTGTAAACTCGTTAAATGGCATCCATCAATTACTGTTTCTCCTCAGTGACTTAATGTGTTGATGATGAGGGAAAGAGAGGGGAGAGAGAAAGAGAGAGAGAGTGGGGGAGAGAGGGAAAAGAAAGGAGGATGAAGGGCAAAAAAAGACAGACAGAGAGAGAGAAAAGCTTTGATTCAAGAATGCTGACCACTAAGCCGATTGCGTTGGATTCACACCAGTGGCTTTGGACTGATGATGTGGGGTTGGGTTGTGTGTGTGTGTGTGTCTGTTGGCAATTCGGGGGGTGCAGACCTCATGCACATCTCTGTGCATGAGGTCGATACATGCAGGTACAGAAAGTGAGAGAAAGTGAGAGATAACTGCAGCTTGTGATTTTGTGTGCATGTGTGAACGTGTATGTGACGTGTGCAATAAATTCCAATATGGTGTGTCAGTGGGGTATTCCCAGGCCGTAATTAGGTCAGAGTCTGTCTTGTCTGTGAAATGTTATTAGTTTCTAAATTCAAATATGATTAGGATCGGCCCCCTTGCCTCATGTCATTATCAACACTTGGCCATAAGAATCCCTCCGGTCTCTGAATGTGGCTTTTTAACAGTTAAACTAAATGAGGGGAGGAACACACACACGCTCACAAACGAAGACTTGACGCTTAGTCATTCGCTGGCCTCTCTACCATGCACAGCAGTTTCATGTGCAGAAATGAGCCGGTCTGCAGGGACTCCATTGTCTGAAGTTGTGTGCTGCATTGCAACTCCCCCAGATGCAGTAGCAGGTTTTCACTCTATTGCAGTACTCGCTCTCTCTGTCTGCTGAATTACAGCTAGCATCAGCAACTAAGTCTGAGAGCTATTGGCACACTCACACACACACACACACACACACACATACACATACACCCCTCCGACTGCCGCTAGAGATGGAAACAGTCTCCATAGCAACATTCCCCTCTCCTGTTCAGTACTCCGCCAGTAGCAGGTCCACAGAGGGCGTGGGGGGTACAAAACAACAAGCTCTCTCTCTCTCTGTCTTTCTCTCTCTGTGTGTCGAAAATTATTGTCACTGTTAAACACAGGGATAGCCTCTTCTGTGGTGTGTGCATGTGACACACATTATGCTATACCTTTTTAGCCTGGGGCTGTATATTAATTACAGTCACCCTTAGCCTCTCCTAAATCCAGGCAGATGTATGTCTTTGAGGAAGAGAGGAAAAGCTACCTTAAGGGTAGGTGTCTGTTATTTACTTTTGGTGCAACTGGAGCTATGCAGAGACACTGAAAAATGTTGGCAATGGAATATAAACGAAGCAGTTATTTTATAGCTGTTACATGTTGGTTCTTTTGTTGATGCACTGCACATATTGAAAGTTAGTAAGTGTGTTTCACATGCCTAGACATGCGGATTAGTAAAAGGCAAACAAAGTGCATGGTTTAAAAGGTTTTATAGCTGTTTTTTCTTAATGAAGGAGCAGTAGCGTCACTGAGCAGCACAGGGTCCTGCAGCCATGATGGGGGAGATGAATGGCATTATTCGTGTGGCAGCAGCATCCTCTTAAAAAGCAGGAGTGCAATTTAATGGCACAGATTGGCTCACTTCAATCAGATGAGGGGCCAAATTGGTTGATATCATGCAGTGACTCATCCCGTGGTTTCTCCTAACCCATATTTCAACCAAACTAGGGTATCTGTGCGGGAGTAGTTCTCTGTGGGTTTGTCACAGCATTTCAGAGATTCCCTCTCCCCTGATGTGTTATCCAAAAGTTACTCTACCAGATCTCACTGAAAGGTTTTTCTTTTTGTCTGACTGTTACCTTGACAGCTTTGTGCACATCCACACTGACATTTCTCTGCTCTGCTTCCTGTGTTGCAGCTGACATTATCTCTACTGTGGAGTTTAACTCATCGGGGGAGCTGTTGGCCACTGGAGATAAAGGAGGCAGAGTGGTTGTCTTCCAGAGGGAACAGGAGGTAGGAAATGCCACCAATGCAAAACTAATTATGCTGCCCTTCTGCTGAGAGGGTTTGACAGTGTAGAATCATTATGGATGGGGTACATATTGTTTGATTTTAAATAACTAGCAAGAAAAATGGGTTAATTTGAAATGTTTTGGAAATAATTGCTTAAATAAACATCAGTGACTATAAGGACCATAATAGTTTAAACTTCCAGTTAGGATCTGAAGATTTACAAAGATAACAAAATATTTCTTTCTCAATTACACAGAAATGTTTACATTGTATGTAATGCAGAAGCTCAGAAAATACAACAAAATCAATTTAATAAAGCACATAAAATTAAGCAATATGATGTTGTTCAGTGGTGGGGAAAATGCTTTATCTAACCTTGAAGCAATTTAAAAGAATAGTTTGACATTTTGGGAAATAAGCTGATTTGCTGTCTTGCTGAGTTAAGATTGATAGCACTCTCATGTCTGTGTGATAAATATGAGACTACAGCCACCAGCCAGTTATCTTAGCACAAAAACTGGACACAGGAGTAAACAGCTAGCCTGGCTCTGTCCTCTAAAGCTCTTTTATTAATGTCATATCTCGTTTGTTTGAAAATGACATAGGGAGTTACTGTATTGTCAGACTATTTCATGGCCAGCTAGGTGCAGTGAATTCCTGGAGTCATCCATATTAAATAAACAAGATATAACATGTTCATTTAGATGTGTCAGGGGATATAGTTGATCTTTCGACAGAGCCAGGCTAGCTGTTTCCCCCATATCCAGTCTTTGCGCTAAGCTAAGCTAAGCTATCTGGCTGCTAGCTCCATTTTTATAATGAAAGGACAGATCAGAGAGGGATAGATTATACAGTAGATCGATTAGATTAGTCTCGCAAGAGAGGAAATAAGCCTGTTACTCAAAATGTCAAACTGTTCCTTCAAAGGGAAAATGTAATCGGATTTTTCTCAAATGTTGGACATCTTGAAGAGGAATTAAACTTTCTACATCCCATTTGTTGGAAACGGTATTTAATCTTCTGAAATTAAAAGAAAGCAGGTCAATCTCTAATTAGCTTTCTCCCTTTGCAGAGTAAGAGTCAGCCCCAGCGTCGAGGGGAGTACAATGTTTACAGCACATTCCAGAGCCACGAGCCAGAGTTTGACTACCTGAAGAGTTTGGAGATTGAGGAGAAGATCAACAAGATCAAATGGCTTCCTCAGCAGAATGCCGCTTACTTTCTGCTCTCCACCAACGGTCAGTGACTATGGCATCCATTAGTTTTGAGTGAAACACATGACAAAAGAGGGTCAAAGCAACCATCAATCTATTTCTATTTTGTTTAAATGTGGGTGTAATGGTGCTCTCAGTCAATAAAAGTGTCAACCAAAAGCATTATTCATTTCTCTATTTGCTGGTAGGTCAGATTGTACACAGCTGATATGAAGAATGGAATATTTTTGTGTGATATTAATATCACATGAAAATGTCTTTTTGGCTATTTCTGTGAATGTATATGTGTTTCACTTCGCTGAGCAAGTGTCACCAGCAGAAGCGTTTCAGATTGAGAACTTCATGCATGGCTGCCACAGCAGGAACACACACACACACACACACACACACACACACACATGCACATATATCAAAGCATGTGTGCCACCACACACCATGCACGTCGCCAAGACACACACACACATACACACACGCACACACACACACACACACACACACATACACACACACACACACACACACACACACACACACACACGCACACACACACACACACACACACATATCAGCGTAGAGACGTCTTGCAGATTGTGGGCGTCATGCATGGCTGCTACAGAAGTGCTAGCGGTGGCTGGAGCAGATGGTGGAGGGTCCTGTGGTGATGGCCTCGCTGCTCTGACACCAATATTCACAGCGGAAATTAAAAAAAAAAAAAAAAAAGCAACAACCTGACTGCCGCCGCCATCCTCCTCACTAGACAGAGAAGATGGGATGTAACTGGTGTTTATGTGATGCAGGATTGAAAAGCGCCCAGATGGCTTTTTTCAAGGAGAGCGTATACTGCGGCGGGGAAATGTAGTCAACTTGTAGATTGGTATCAACGACATCACAATCTACACAGGAGCCGCCATTCATCATCCACCCTGGCTCCTGCCCAGCTACATGCCAGATTGGCTGCCCAACCCCCCGCATCCATCTTGTATCTGAGATTTACTGTAGTGAGCCATGTTCTAACTGTGTTTTGTGTTACTCTGTGCGTGTGTGTGTTTTTATGTGATGTATCCATCCCAGACAAGACGGTGAAGCTGTGGAAGATCAGCGAGAGAGACAAGCGTCCGGAGGGCTACAACCTGAAGGATGAGGATGGACGGATCAGGGACCCGTCGACCATCACGTCGCTACGGGTAAGAGGTCAAACACCACCCAAAGAAGCACATGTACTCTGGTTTCTCAAAACTGAACTGTTTGGCTCCAGAGTGAATACCAGGTTATGATTTGAAGACTGAATTAAAACATTTAAAGTTAAAGCATCATTTCTTGTTTCAGAATTAGAGGTGGGAAACTCATTATCATACAATTGTTAATCATATAAATGTAAAAATGAAAACTTACTGTCTCAATTGCCATTAATATTTGACAAAAGTAGCTCATTTTAAATCCTCACAATGTGCCATGAATTACTGAGCTGTAAAAGTCATTACAGGCCAGTGCAGACATTAGGATTAAGTGCTCCATTTATATTTTCTATTTATATGTTTGATATCTAGATTTTACCATCTATAGCGTACCATACAGAACTCTCATAGTGATTCATCGTATGTAACAAGAAGAATAATCAAAATGATTTCACATTTTATAAAGTATATTTTATCCTATGAAGTGGTTTATGTTGAAAAAGCATATTTCCATATAAGTCTTTTGTGCTATCATCCTTAACAATGAAATTTAAAGGTAATTCAGTAGTTTAGAGAGCTGAAAATTAAATGAAACAAAGCTCCTAAAGTTTTGAATGAGCTTGTCTTTTCTAGAAGGGCAAAATCCTTATTGAGTAGTCTGAAGACTTATCACAGATAAGCTGATTAAATCAAAATTTAGCATTCACTCATTCATTATGCTATGATAGCCTTTAATCCTGCGTAGACTTCTTAGCATTACAAACTGTAACTGTATCAGAGTCAGTACACACATTTAAAAACCTGCTGAATATCACACAGTATGGACAATATTGAACTTGGACTGGCAGCAGAGAGTGAGAATGAGTGATCGATGCGTGCACTGAGGTGAAGACCATGAAGGGATCATCCTCTCCCTCTCTCTCCCCCCCTCTCTCTTTCTTATCACTCCAGTACCTCTTTAATTTTCACACAAAGACAGCACACACATAGGACTGTGTGTGTGTGTGTGTGTGAAGGTGCGTGCGTGCGTGTGTCCGCCATAGTAGATTAGTGCTGTGTTCAGCGTGTCTGTCCCTCTTTGTCTGGCTGACCGGGGGATCATAGCAACCTGGAGGACAGGCCGGGACTGTGGCAATCCTGTTTAGAGGCTGTGAAATTTGGGTGGGTGTTGGGGGGGTGGGGGTGGCAGAGAGCAATGGAGAGAGAGAAACACAGAAATATTATTACAAAATGTAGCCGACAAATCAAACACAAAATGTATGATGTAATGTTTTTTTCCATTCAGTATCTCCTTTAAAAATTAAATATGCAGGAAATTGCTTTAAATGTCTAGGTTGTGGGTAGATTTCATAGAGAATGTGACACTTTTAAAAGCATGATTATTTAAATGTAAAATATTCCGTACATACTATAAGGAAGAGGATCCATTGAGAAGATGCAGGGGCAGGCTGAACCATGTAAGTGGGGGTTATGGGTTAATACGGTCCATGTCTCTCTGGACAGTGAGTGAAAGACATGGAAATGAAGTGACACCCATGGAGATACAGCAGCCTGCTGGGCTGCCATGTCTCTCTGTCAGTGCCAGCAATGGACGAGAGAAAGAGGGAAGAAGCAGTCGATTTGTTCTCCTCTCTCCCTCCCCTCCCTTCTCTCTTTGTCTGGGTTTTATCTGGCCAACGGGGGGCTGCATGCAGACTGGTGCTGGGCGTCTTTGAAGCCGGAGCAGCACTGTGCTACTGTGTGCATGCATGTGTGTGTGTGTGTATGTGTGTGTGTAAGTGTGTGTGTACGTGTGTGCGTGTGTGTGTGTGTGTGTGTGTGTGTGTGTGTGTGTGTGTGTGTGTGTGTGAGCTTGTCTTAATTCTGCAGAGTTCAGTTATCATTCCTCAGCAGGGCCTAGCGATGCCCTCGGGCCATCTCTTTTTCCCTCTGTCTTTCCACCTTCCTCACTTTCTGTCTTTTCTCTCTCTCGTTCTCTCACACACACACACACACACACACACACACACACACACACACACACACACACACACACACACACACACACACACACACACACACACACACACAAACAAGAGAACAGGAGTGACTTCTTCAGCACTTCGAGAGAGAGAGAAAGAGAAACAGTGGGAGGCATGATCACTGAGTAGCCATGTAGCCAACAGATATTCCCAGTCTGATTGAACCAGCTCATCAAACAGCCCCAGAGCCCTTCCGTCGCTGCCTCTGTGTCATTAAGATTTGTGGAGTAAATGTCATATGAATCCCTGGAGTCATCTGGTCGTGGCTCACTCACACACACATACACACACACACACACACACTTGCTGTATATTCACATGCACAAAATGCACACGGATAAATATCTAAGAAAGCCTCTAGGAGTCCAGCATCAAAGTGCATAAGATATTGTATCAGTGTTACAAAATACATCAAAGCCCCCCCCCCTTTTCTAATGGACTTCTGTCTTTACCACCAGGTGCCGGTGCTGCAGCCTATGGACTTGATGGTTGAAGCTACAGCCAGGCGAGTATTCAGCAATGCCCACACGTACCACATCAACTCCATCTCTGTCAACTCCGACGTTCAGACGTACATCTCCACTGATGACCTCAGGGTGAACCTGTGGAACCTGGAGATCACTGACCGCAGCTTCAGTATCCTCTCATTTGTGTCTTTCTCTACGTTCAGGACCTATTAAAGATTGCATAAACCTGTGAAAACATAATTGCTTTAAACTTTAAAATTGTCAGAGCCTTTAGCGTCTATCTAAAAGTTCTTCCTTAGCACCTGCTTTCTCAGACATTGTGGACATCAAACCGGCCAACATGGAGGAGCTCACCGAAGTGATCACCTCAGCAGAGTTTCACCCACAGCACTGTCACACCTTTGCCTACAGCAGCAGCAAGGGCTCTATACGCCTCTGTGACATGAGACAGGCCGCTCTATGTGACAAACACTGCAAATGTGAGTGCATTCCCAGTATAACTCTTGTGGGGAAATACTACAACCCTCTATTTGTATTATATTTCTTTTTTTTGGGCTTTACAGTCAAATGAAAAGATGCTGAATCTAAAAACATGAGGATCAAATGTAATAAACCCACCCTGTGTTATTTGGGTGTGACAGTAGAATGCAACTCCTCCAATATCCCAGAAACGACTCCTAGGATGTAGAAGGAGGTAGAAAACAGGAAAGGCAAAGGATTATAGAAAGATGAAAAGAAGAAAAATACTAATGCTAAATTTTTGACACGGCTAAAACACAAAGATAAAGAGCGCTCAATCACCATGTTCACTTGTCCACATTCACATGTTTCTGCTTCAGCTCCGCCTTTGTGCGGCTGTGACAGGAAGCCGTCCCCCCCGCTCAATATGCCGCGATTGATAACCCATCAATAAATCTCTCTGTGCGTCACAAACAATGAATGGCCTTCTGTAAAGCTCACCATCACATGCATACACTTTGCTCCAATGAATAATGAATACATTGACATTTTAGCTGGGAAATCAATGGCTTAAGAGCAATCGCATTAGCCCCTCATGGACACACCTTGTTGTTCAATAATGTCAGTCATTTCCTCAGACATATTGACGTGTTCACCAGAGCGTGCGATAACACGGCCTGTTGAATTTCACATGAGCATTTTAGGGTTAAATAAGAAAAAGAAAAAAAAGTCTTGATATTCACCCTACACTATATGCACACTGTGATTGTTCTATATATCGACATGTGCGTGCCATTTCTTGACAGGTGCTTGCAGTACTAGACTATGCACACACACACACACACACACACACACACACACACACACACACACACACACACACACACACACACACACACACACACACACACACACACACACACACACACACACACACACACACACACACACACACACACACACACACACACACACACACACACACAAAGCAGGCAGGTGTTCTTGTTAGCCTCAGGACAGATCTGTTAATACCTACGCTGCATGAATGCGTGAGGCTCACAGCAATGTTATAATGCCCTCCCACTCAAACACACACACACAGCTCCTCCTTCCCTTGACATCCACACACACACACGCACACACACATAAAACTTCCTGAACCTCCAAGCTACATAAACATCAAACACACACCCACAATCATACTGTATCTCCTTCCGTACCTGTAAATCTGAGAGGGCTGCTGAAATCAATCAGTGTTAGACAGAAGATGGATGGACGGATGGATGGAGGTACAGGAGGGGATTGCCAAAAACACTGAGCCTCAGGATAGAGAGAGAAATAGGCCAAACAGCCGCCCTGCCAACTCCCCAGGGACCCTATTATACACCCCTGGAGTGGGACGGGAGGGAGGGCACACACACACACATGCATATATACATGCACACATTGCACACACCCCCTTATACACAAACACTCCTTTACTGACACACACACACAAATCCAGTAAGGCTCAAATGGGCCCAGCACTTTGACATTGATTTGTTTTTCTTATCCCTTCCTCACCCCCCTATTTTTTCATCTCTCACACCGCATCCCTTGTTAGGCTCCCCATTGACACATCATAGAGCTATTCTCCAGGCCTCAAATGAGGAGGAGAGAGGAGGTGGGGAGGAGGAGAATGGTGGGGGCATTTTTTGGAGCGATGGAGAGGAGAGAGGGGAGGAATGGTGGGAGGAGAGGAGGAGGAGCGGGGAGCAACAATAACTTGACAGCTAACGATGGAATGCCTGGCTCTTATCCCCAGCGTGCTGGCCTGCACACAGATCAGCAGCTGCCAAAATCAATATGAATCATAACCAATATTTACCCAGCATGCTGACCCACGACTGTCTTCCTAAGCACACAGAGAAATAATCCTGCGAAGAGATGCAGCTGCCACAGCAAAACCTTGCATTCAGGCATTGTTGTGCTGTTATTGTTCACTAATGACGGCCCCCACCGCCCAAACAAAATCGTCTTTGTGTTTTCACAGCAGATGATTAAAAGAGTTGCGGGAGGAAAAACATCTCTTTTAAGCAGCGACCTCCTACGGTGTGAATATGTTTTCTGTGTCAAAAGATAACAGCTTCTTGCTCATTCTCTCTTGTAGACTTTGAGGAGCCGGAGGATCCCTCCACTCGTTCCTTTTTCTCTGAAATCATCTCATCCATCTCTGACGTCAAGTTCAGCCACAACGGGCGCTACCTGATGACAAGGGACTACCTCACTGTCAAAGTGTGGGACCTTCAAATGGAGAACAAACCACTTGAGACATACCAGGTACTTTTCGCTTTCTTTATGTTTTTATACACTTGTTGGACAGCTAGAAGGCTCTAAAGATCATTCTCAGCTGGGGATGTTATTAAATAATGGTTTGGCCCAGATCAAATCAAAAAATATTGATTTCAGACTAATCACTCAACTTAATCCTGTTACACTGTCACCCTGCGAATCTGCAACTGTGTCATCTTTAGCAATTACCCCAGAAGGGCTTATTGAGCTGACTGCTCATAAGAAGACAGATAGTGACAGTGCTCATGCAACCTGAAGGGCAAAACCTCCCACTGAGTGGTCACCGGGGTCAGATCCACACTGTCTGATCAGGGGAAGCCATCTTAGGGCAGGTCATGATTGATAAGGCCATCAGCTAGGCTCAAGGGATTCTCTGTCCAATTCCAGCTCCGCTTCCACCTGCTACCTACCATCTTAGCGTAGGTCACCAGGACTGAAGGGATTACTGAAAGTAGAGCATAGGGCAATGCAGCCTGTGGTTGTCCACTGAATGGCCATGTAATGGACTTTAGATGCTGGGAAAGTGTGATCTTAATTCCTTAACTAGTTCAGACATTCACTTTTTGTTTGTTTTCCAGGTTCACGACTATTTACGGGGAAAACTTTGCTCTCTGTATGAAAATGACTGCATCTTTGACAAGTTTGAGTGTGTCTGGAATGGAACAGATAGGTGAGATTTTCTTCCATCCATCCATCCAACCGACTATAAATTCATCTATCCATCCATGCATCCAATCTCAATAACCTTCCCTTCTCCTCTGCTCCTCCTCAGCGTCATCATGACCGGCTCCTACAATAATTTTTTCCGAATGTTTGACCGGAACACCAAACGGGACGTCACACTGGAAGCATCCAGAGAGAACAGCAAGCCCAGAGCCATTCTCAAGCCTCGCAAGGTACAACACTTCTCATTAAAATAAGCAATCCTACATCATGAAGTACTGAGTGGGTGAAACTGGATCTGCTGTTTCATAATACTTGGGACTCCCAGGCAGTCAGGACAACTAAAGAAGCCTCTGTGATGAGTAGCAAACAGCCATTCCAATTACAAATTAGTACTAGATATTCTGTAACTTAAGGTGGAGGCTTGTAATAACAACAACACTGCTTTCTGCTTATGTACGTTTCAATGTCTGAATGTGATATATATCGGTGAGGTGGTGGAGAAGGAGGCAAAGAAACAGAAGAGGAATTTCTCAACAGCATAATTATTTTAGGATACTGTGCATTAATTGCATATGAAAATACACCTGCTTTGTCAGTACGTCTCACAATACAGCGCTACAACAGGTCAGAGTCGTGTGAAATTCACATACCAGCAGGAAAGGGACAAATAAAAATTTACATATGAAATATAAATAATTTTCTTAAGTGAAAGCAACTAATTAGAGACATTAGATAAATCTTGACTAATGAACATTAGATGTTTCATCCCCATTTGTTCTTACATCATTTCTTTTGACAAAAAAATGAACAAGTTGGACTGGTAAACATGAAAATTACTGTGCACAATGAACTAACATAACATTACCTGTTTCTTGACTAAAACTGCTCTAAATCTGTGTTTTTATATGAACAATAGTTTAAACATCTATGGGTTTCACTCTCACTGCTCTGACAAACCTTTTTTCCAGCTGCAGCAGACAGCTATTTTCAAACTGTGATAAACCAAATCTAAGCTGTCTGCCCAGCACCAGACAGCACACAGACAAAGTTAGTGACTAGCTGGTGAACATAGTTGAGCATTTAGCAGCTAAAGAGCCAAATATTGCACTCATGAGTTAGTGACCAAAACTAGCTTAAAGGAGAGTGAATATATATATTGTTAGGTGGCCAGAAACAGGACACTGCGCTGGACATGTAAATGAGCAACTGTTTACAACCGCCATATGAATTTTATAGGGTGATGATATGTCAGTGCTGTGTTTACAGCATGTTCTCTTGCTCACAGGTGGCCAAAAATGAAGTCATGTTGCTTTTACATGACTGAAATCAGTTTAATTTGTCCATGAAAATTGTGCCTGCTCTCACATCTTCACGCCTCTTCATCCCTGTTGTTGTTCTCCAGGTGTGTGTGGGTGGGAAACGTCGTAAGGATGAGATCAGTGTCGACAGCTTAGACTTCAGCAAGAAGATACTTCACACTACGTGGCACCCACATGAGAACATCATCGCGGTGGCAGCCACCAACAACCTCTACATCTTCCAAGACAAGGTCAACTAAAGGGCAAGCTGCCCCCCTGCTGACCCCTGACTCCATACGTGATGGTGAGGGAGGGAGAGGTAGGGCGGGAGAAAGAGAGAGATGGAGCTCTAATCTACATCCTCCTCCTACTCCTCCTCTCCCTATGTCTTGTTGCTGCTGTCTTGAATTTCACTGCTCTGCTGAGGAAGTGCAGAGTTTCCTGGAGGGGTGGGAAATATCCAGTGACTGAAAACGGGTGCAGTATGGAATTTGGTGAAGCGGGAAACGGATACAGCCTGGGTACAGCCAGAAGAAAAGGATTCCTTGAAATCAAGAGTGAACTTTCACTCTTCAATTTGACTTCTAATTTAATTTATTTAGCCACGTTGGACACCTACAGAAGCGAATCCTGTGCATTTATGCAACAAGAGGATTGCTGCATGAGTAACGTGATGTAGCAGCCCTCTGGACCCTGAGGAAAAGGGATGGATGTGGGTATTCTGAACAAAACGTAGAGCACACAGACAGTGATCTAGCTTACATGATGGTGGCTCATTGTCATGTAGCAACAGTGCCCCCTCTCTTTCAATCTGCTCATGCTACAGTGCATGTGACCAACCCTGCTGTTCTCCTAACTGAGGGAAAGTGGCGGACAGTGCAAACTGCTGCAGAATTCTTACATAAAAAGGAAGAGACTGTTAATCTCTGACCCCACAAACTGAGAGTTTTCTCTGCCTGTGACACACGGTCAGTCTTTCTAGTACCAATTTTTTGTCTCCCTGGTGAGACCGCTGTAGTCTGTAATGTGAATGAAGCCCTTCAAGGCTGTGTCAATGGTTTTATTTAATGCTGTTGTTTTATCAAGTCCTTCTCTTGGTCAATGAGTCTGTTTAGAAAGCTGTGGTGCCTTCTTTTGGTATGTGGGGGTTTGATGTACTGTGGGGCGGGAGGGACTGGGGCGGGGGGTTGGGGACTGAGTACAAGGTCCTGCCTTGTACTCAGTCCCCAGTGTGAATGTTTCAAATGACATGTTAACTTAGGAATTTTCTTTTGTTTTTTTCCTCGTTCTCTCTATAAACAAACGTTTAAAAAAGGCTCCACTGAGGTCCCAAGTGGAAAAAGTGCTTGAAGCAGTGTAGTCAAGATTACATTATAGCACCGGCTACATGCTTGAGTTCAGGGGAGGACCCTTCTACTTTTACGCTGTGATGTGTACAAAGTAATTGTTGCGCTGCAGTCAGTCTGATGTCATCAGTTTGCAAGAGACACGAAAAAGCCACATTCTTTTTTATTTTGTGCAAAATTCCTGCTGAAAAAATAAATCCCTCACCTCATTTTTTTTAAACCTATTTGGATAGTACTAAAAATGATCTGAAGATGGTTGAACTGTAAACTTTTCATGTCAAAGCACTGAACTTCAATTTGAGATTCCTTGGCGTAACATGATGCTAGCATAACTCATTTTGCATGCGTTGGATTTAAATCTGATGAAACTGACAACCTGCACATAGATAACCAAACATCTACAGATCATTTGAAGCACTATACAAGTAAGATACTTGCTTTCTCCAGTGGCTACAAGAAGTAGCCAGTTTATAAAATGTTTTGTATTTAGATCGCCCGTCCATGTTCCTCGTCTTGCTGAATGAAGATGGGTAACGTGGAACGGTTAGCAGGTTGGGTTTTTAGCTTTGATCAGTTTGGAGATTTTATTTTAAGAGCCAACTCCCATAAAGGAAAGCAGTCAAAGGTCTAAATGAACTCTGTGAAATCAGGGAATTATTAAGTGTGATTCCTTTAAACAGTAATGTCTTCTAAACAACCTCCTTTGTGACACTTCTAATTGAAACAAAAAAAAAAAACATTTTATAGCTCAGAATGTATTGAAATGCAATTAATTACCATGCAGTCTTTATGCTTACTGGACTTTCTTTGAATAAAAAATAATAAAGATGTGCAAGTTCAAATTCTGCATCATTGGATCTCCTCTGTTATGAATCAAACTGAGTGTAAATCAATTTATTTATGTCCTCATTGTGTTCATTTACGGCGCTGCTTTTGGTGTTAGGGTGCCCTCATGTGGATAAAATGTAAAGCCAGCAACAGATTTCCTTTGCTGTAACTGGACACATGGTGTTTGACTTTAAATAACTACTTTTATAGTTTTCATCATTTCTTCTGATTATTCTTGTTTATTCATATTACACATTTTTTAATAATGTATGGGGGAGGAAACTCTCTCAAAATAATCACGGGTAATTATATTTCTGTCTTTTTGTAACAAATTCGAAAATGTCTTTGCTGAAGATTTCATGCACAGATTTCAAAACCAAAAATCCTCGATCATCAATAGTATTTTTTAACTTTTAACGAAAACCTTTCTAACTCACACATATTTACTACAAATTACAAATCCATTACATTCATATGTCGCACTGTGTGCATTATGCAGACTTTCCCTAATTGGCCCCGTGAGGCTGAAGTCTACGCACATTTTGTCAGCTGGGGACACCAGCTGTCAATCAAACAGCATCTTTATAACCAGCTGCAGAAGCTGCATCACTGTGTCTCAGGATAAACCCGGACACAGACAGGAGCTCTACTGTGATCACTGATTGTCAATCGATATCTTCTCTGATGCGATTATTCTTACAGGTTTAGATTCAGGAGGCTTCTAGATATACTGCGTTTTTCTTTAAGGTATTTCCATCTTTTTGGTCTCCTGGCAACTTTTTTGCCTCTTTTCTCCATCACATCATCCTTTTTTTTTATATAGAAAAAGATGGACAAACTGAGTGGGAACAATGCGACTGTGGTGAACAGCTCTTTAGACAAGTGGCAATTCAATGAACGCGGCTCGTACCAACACCTGGACCCCGGGGAGCTGAGGGTCCTGGTGCCGGCTATTCTGGGAGTCATCTGTGTCCTGGGTGTGGCTTGTAACCTCACTGCCATGGTCATCTTGTTCTCCAACGCCCATAAGGGAAAACTATCTCTCATCAACTCCCTCATCTTCAACCTGATGTTTGCTGACGGGTTGGTGCTGGCATTCACGGTGCCTTTCCGAGCCGCCTCCTACTCAAAGGCCAGCTGGAGTCTGGGCTGGGTGGTGTGCAAGACGGCCGATTGGTTCTTCCAGTCCTGTATGGCGGCGAAGAGCTTCACAGTGGCTGTCATGGCCAAATCGTGCTACCGTTACGTGTCCAATCCCACCAAGCAGGTGAGCATCCACCTGGGCTCCATCCTGGTGGTGCCCTTCTTCATCTGGCTGTGCGCATGCTCCGTCACCATCCCTCACTGGCTGTTTGCAAAGTTGCAGAGGGGGATCCGCGGGCTGGTGTGTGTGCTGGCGGTTCCTCCTGAAGCCCGGGATTTCATGTCTGTGTACGTCAAAGCGTATCCCCTGGGAGTCTACTGTGCCCCTCTCAGCTTTGCCCTGATTTATTTCTGGAGGGCTTACGGCCAGTGCCAGCGCCGCTCCAGTAAGTCTCAGAACCTGCGCACACAGATCCGATCCAGAAAGCTCACCTTGATGCTGTTCAGCCTGACAGTAGCCATGGCCATCCTCTGGCTTCCACAGTGGGTAGTCTGGGTTTGGGAGCGACATTTGGCTGAGAAAGACATTGGAGGAGCTCGGCCCTTCATCTCTCCTCCTCCTCTTCTTCTAACCCTCTGTGCTCAGCTGCTAACTTTCTCTCTGTCTCTGGTGAACCCTCTCATCGTCCTCTCCCTCTCAGAAGAGTTCAGAGAGGGGTACCGAGGTCTGTGGAGGCGGCTCACCCTGCGCAAACAACCTCCACCAAAGCCAAAGCCCGGACCTCACAATCCTACCACTCTCAAGTCGCCTTGCCCCAGACCAGAGACCTCAGGCCAGCCGAGGGAGGAGAGGAGCCTCCAAGAAGTAGATACGGCGAGCCTCAAAGATGGGATTGTGTTGCCAGATGTGGAGCAGTTCTGGAACGAGAGGGAGACTGGCTCGCACACGGATGAAAATGATCCTGTGCCGTGGGAGCACCAGAACAAAGAGGAGAAAAAGTAACATCCACCTGCCAGCTGATCCTCAGTATGATCCTCAGTGCAGTCTTCAGACAGCAGCAACCTCATCTGCAGACCTCAGTAAAACGGTATTCTGTCAACTCTGTGTATGATATTATTCAAAGGTAAGAAGTGTGGAATACAGCTAAGTGTGGACTACAAATAGAGCAGTATCTTTATATATGATAAACATTACAATAATGTTGTATTTGTATTGTTTCTTGGGGAAGAAATAGATGGATAATAAAGATAATAATTAGTGCAATATGATTGTTGGTGGCTGTAAATCAAAGCTATACTGCACGTTGGATGACAATGTCAATTCAATATAGATCTACATGTATATTTTCAGTATGCCATACAGTGAATAGTGAAAGTATTTGGGCATCATACTGCCTGTTACATAATCATTTTTAAAGACTTGGGGTGTTACAAGAAAAAAAAATTCTAAATCTAAAATCTCAGTTTGAGATCAGTGTAACACAATGTGTTTTAGTGCATTCATGCAGTTTTGATGTAAAAGTCAGTGCTTCCTGTCTTTTCTGTGTGAGAGATTATTTTGCACTCATTATGTATTTGAATGACCAGTGTTTAAAATAAAGACAGTTCTAAAAATCGCAGCTTGTGTGTGTCTTCTGTCAAAAATCATACAGATGAGTGGTAACTTATTGAAGCGTGACGTCATTATAGTTTGTTGTGTGCATTTGTAATTGGTGAAACTGCACACAGACACACGCACACACATATGTACAGTACAGTCTTAATGAGATGGATCAGTCATCACCGGATGGTCTCCTGCTGACTTCGGTTTATTAAATATATTTTTATAAGGGCATCAATTAGAATTACCAAGGGTTCTAATTAAAGGTAAAAAGCTTTCCTCTGAACCCAGATGTAGTCGTGTCAGTGGTCTCACCTCTGTGGGAGCAGTTCTCTCTTCATTGATCTGAATATACATGATAGGTCAAAACCTTGAAGTTAGAGGGATAAACAACACGAGGAAATCATGCCTGAGCTGATCAGTGTTCGATTTGACTGTCTGCTGTAACAGCACCCCAGCTGTGCTGAATGAGGCCCCATGCAAATAATACACCTCTACACATCAAAAGATCCACTTTTCCAACTTTATTGACCTCACCAGCCACACAGGTTCAATGTAATGTGAGGCCTGCATTATAAAAAGTAAAAAATTGAGATGTAGGAGTCATCCCATGGTTACCTAATACTTCTTTTTACTCCCTCCCCTCTCTTGTGACATTTTCCTCTCATTATTCATTTATGTTGACCTTTTATTGCCAGAGGCAAGTACCTCAATCAGAGCAACACTTAACTATATAACCCACCATCAGTCCCTGGGGTAGTGGCCTGGCCATAGACACTGCAGGCAAAGCAAAATGTGTTCGGACTGAAATTTTAACCTGCACTGCATAAATAAAGCAATGATTAGAAGGTGACAGGACAACAATAACAAATGTGAACAATGGTGGCAGTGGTCTCATTATCTTTACATACATCACGTGACCACCACTTGCAGCAATTGCTGTATGACACTTCCAGCACTGACATTTACTGACAAGGCAAATTCACCTGTATGTACTGGTAAATTTACTAACCAGTACATATACATGTGAATCACTACTGGTGCAATCATGGCTATGTTTCAGTCACTGTCTTACACTCAGGAAACTCTTTGACTCTTGACCTTCAGTGCACTAATCTGTAATTCACAGGACATTTAAAGGCCCTTATATGGCCATGGTGCACAAGCCCAGTGTTATCACTTGTTGTAAGCTAACTGCCCTCCCAGGACTTGACTGACATCTCCCTTGTGAATCGTAATCATTCTTCACTATCAGTAAAGGTAAAGCATAGTGTTCCACAGACATGTTAACTTGGTGGAATAATTACATTAATTAGGGCTCCATTCTACGTAGATGAGCCAGTAGCAGCACTCTGGTATTGTGCTCACTCACTCACTGACTTGGCTTACATGGTCATGGTTAACGTTATTATTTACACCTGTGCTTTTCCTGCTTTGACAAGCCAAAGTGTCTGCGAGATTTAAGTAAATTTAATGCTACTCACATATACAGTACACGTCATAATAAACAGGTTTTTTGCAGTTAGTAGTCTATGTATATTTGTACAAACAGGAAACTATACAAGACTAATGCCATATGGACATGAACCAAACTTTTTTGAAAAGATTATGTGTATTAAACTTCTCAAAGACAAAGATTTAATAATTATTTTTGGGTTTTTAAGATCTCGGTGTCTCACTGGCACCTGCAGTTTATTTATTTATTTTGTAGCAGTGAGCAGCTCCTTCATTTCAGTTTACTTTTATTACCTTACATACTCAAAACCTGCTGGAAGTAGTGTGTATAATGGTATAGCTGTAGCATGCATGTTATGGACACTATTTGGGGGCACTATATACTCCTTGAATTTTTACATTCAGACAGCCAAATACAATGGAGATAAGTAAACACAGAGCATTAGGTGACAAATAAGGACCAATTTCAGATGCTGGTGACCTCATGTAATTCTCAGCTGAAGAACTGACAACCCCTGTGTGCATGCAGGGCTTTTAAAAGGTGACTAGACACTGGTCCAGCTGGACCTCATTATGTCAAAGTGACTGATGACTTTTTGTGTTGAAGGCATACAGTATTGTACTGTACCGTCATTACACAAGATGTTTTGAAATGCAAAACTCATAATTTAGCCATTCTGGGATGTTTCATGCTGTTTTATCTGCTCGTACTGTTTCAGTAAAAGGAGGTAATAGACAAATATAGTGCTGTTAAAGTAAACAGGGATGGATGTATCAGCCAGTGTCTGCTCTTTAGTTTCCATAGTAGGGTATTAATGTGTTTTTCCAGCATAATATTGTAATACAAAATAGCAAAGTCAATAAAAGAGTACTTTTATCAGTGTTCAGTAATAATGAGCTGCCTGATTATAGAGTTCAGAATTAATAAGGTCAAATATCAGTGACTGATTGAGATGAAACTGTATGAAAAACAGATGAAATAATCAACATTTACAAGTGGAAAAACAACTCAGCTTTAATTAGGTCATTATAAAAGGTGGGGGAGTTTTCAGCAGGTGAAATCCTCTCTTTACTGCCCTCCTGGCTGTGGCCCCCTCCCACTGTGAGGTGAGGCAGGGGTGTCGTTTTATCCCTCAGCCAATCATCATCTCTAATAAATGAAACTCCACAGGAAGTGATATGCTAGCTAGGGCTAATTATGCTCAGCAGGAGAGGTTGGCTGCAATTAAACCACATGCAAAAACCTTGGCCACCAACACTGCATCTCCCTCTGAGTCAGCCTCCCTCTAGTCCTGGGGAAAATCACCTGGCTCTTAGGTCCGCAGAGATTTGAGGGAGAGAGAGTGTGTGTATGTGTGTGTGTATGTGTTTTTGTGTTCGAGTAAGGTTGGTTCGGGGGGTCTGGCCTTGGTATTTAGCAGTCTTTTGATTAGAATAAATCAGAGAGCTTTCATCTCAGTAAAGGATGATGGGATCTAAAGGGCAGACACCTTTCAGCACTTCCAGCAGAACTAAGAGGGGTGCCATTTAAACCTATAGCCACATTATCGATCAGTAACTGTTCAAATAGGAGAGGATACCGGTCTGACTCAGAAGTGAAGCTTTTGCTCCATTTTTGCTGAATAAATCCTCAAGTGACCACTTACCGAGGAGCAGTGTTGCTTCCCAGAACTTGAACATAAAAGCCTTCGGTAATAATGCCAACTCAAAAAAACAACTCCAAACCATGCTGTGACTTGAGGAAATGTAATTGATTAAATTACTATTGAACCTGAGAGGTAATTATCAGCCTTGGAAACAGCTGTCTTAATTTAAGGTCCACTTATTCACTTGTTCCGGAGCTTTTGACTACATCCCACAATCTTCATCAGCAGATTGGGTATATTCAGTTGTTTTGGGACAGGAGATGTACAAAATGTCCATGATTCTGAGCACATCTATGACTTTTCATCAGTCTTGACTTATGCCAACTAACTTGACCCTTTCACATGGATTATTGGTTCAGTCAAACTGTGGACTATTAGTTTGACTGTGTTACAACTTTGCATAAATTATGTGTTAGGTACATATTAGCAGCTTTTTACTCACTAGTAACAGCATCTTTTTCTAAAACATTTTTATGAAGATTAACATTATGATTATTATATTGTCTTATTACTAACTAGTGCTTTGCATGACTGTGTGTGTAAAAACATGGTTATAATCAGTATTATTTGGTTGTGTTTTGTTGCCTTATCGTGTTTGCATGGCTATAAATAGTTGATATTATTTTTGTATTATTGTACTAATATTTTGCTATTTCTATTTCCTCTGCCTGGCTTGTGTATTGAGCATGCTTACATTTGGAGCTATTGTCTTTTAATGTCGTCTTGTTGTCGTCTGTTATTTTTAACCATCACTTCATTGATTTATTGTTTATGTTTGTATTATTATTATTATTTTTATTATTATTATTATTATTATATGGATCCCCATTAGTAGCTACCAAGGCAACAGCTAGTCCTCCTGGCTGGCAGACCTGGCACATTTTACAAATTACACAATGTTACGCTGTGCATTTTACCAACAGTTAATTACAAAATGAAGGTTATGAAGGTTGAAGGTTTTTGTCCCATTTATCATAGTGAAGCCTTACGCTCTAAATTGAGATTTCTTGGATTAATGAAATACCTAACCTAACAATGAGTCATAGTGCAAGACAATAGACTTATCACAATTGCCCAGAGTGCAGAAGTCATTGTGCCTGTGTGCAGTGCTCTGTAAATTAATCATTTCTGCAGGATGTACTGCCTGCAGCAAATGTTGAAAATTGAACTCATTTGTAAGATTTTGATGTTACTCATTCAATGAGCTGCCACTCAGCGAGCTCTTGAATCTAAAAAATAGTCTTTAATCCTGAGCATACAATAAGCATTAACAACACAACTAGTTAAAATGTATAACTTTATTATTTATTTTATTTTTCCATGTGTTTATTTGAATTCCAGTTGAAGACTGAGTAGAGAGTGTTGCACAGTGCCTGAGTTTGCATAGGTTGGATAAGAACGTAAAACATGGCACCTGTATTTCCATATTACAGATAAAACCAGGCGGCTTCCAAAGTAGTCACACTACAAATAGACCAGTTTTATAACAGTACCATAGATAATGCCAAAAGTTGTGACTGTTACATAGCCTGCAGTCAGCGTTGCTGTACATTTAGGTCAGGAGGGAAGTCCCACTGAACAGTTTTAGCAACATCTTTGAAAAAACACAAAAAAATGATTCACGTCTGCCAGATGCAACATTTGACTCTAAATTAAATCATAATATAGTATTAAGATGCTTAACAGATATATGTAAATTAAACTGATGCTCATTCATGTTCCTAATATGAAGTTATAAAAACAAAGGTGACTTACTCACTGATCAGTGAAAGAACAAGAAATGCACTAAAGTGATACTTTACCTATTTACTGTTTGGTATCAAAGGCTCACCTCCTGTAGGCTTGAAAGGTGACTATTTTGGACAGTTGGTAGCTTGTGGATTGGAACATTTTAAGCCCACAAAAGGTAAGTGTTTGATATCAAAGCATGATTAAAAGTGCAGTCCACAATAATATAAAATCATAAAAACAAAAGTAATTTAAAAACAACTTAAAAACATTTCCTGCTACATTTAAGACACGTCTCTCATCATAAGCATTTACTTACAGCATGCATGCTGGGTTTTGACTGGTCCCCATCAGTCCAGTTAAAAGCCCATTTTTATTCACATATAAGAAGCGTAAGCACTTCACTTTCGGCAGATTCTTCTTAATATAAGATATCCCTTTACAGCTGATGCTCTTTAGGAGGCACCATGTTTAGTACACAGGTTATGCTGTAAACATTCATTTTTTCTTTGCTTTGTGAATAAATACTCCTTGGACAGTGTTTAAACACTGCCAACACATATGGAACAATTTCACATTTCCATCAACATTTAGGACAATAAAAAAATAAAATAAAATAAAATTCACAGCTGTGGCTGTTTCAAGTGGATAAAGCAAGCCTAAGAAGCCTTAAGTCTTAGACTTAAACTAAGTGTGATATGTTCTGTGACTTAATTCTGTGATTCCACAATTTTTTCTCTTAATACAACCCAGTGTAAATATACTTTAATCCACAGACCCAGAATGTCAAGTATTCATCATATCCCATAGTGCCATGTTTTCATGGCCAGCTGCTAATATTCATAAACATGAGGCAGTCCGTACTTGATGTAAGTGGTCAGCAACATCTCCCTGAGCACTTGGTTTAAGATCTAAAAGAAGAGGTACATAAATTAGATGTCAACACAGGGTTTGCTTAAAAGTAACATTCACAAGCATCACCAGATGAGTCACCGGTACCTGTTTGGCTTTTTCTGTCCAGCAGATGGTGCCAGAGCATCTTTTCCACTCAGCAGGGCACTAGTGGAAACCTGCAGGCCTTTTCTGTGTTGCTGCTCCTACATACAAATGACAAGTATCTCATGCTCAGATCAAGTAAATAAAGGTCAAATTAAATAAAACTTGCCTGTGGCTTTACTTGCAAGAAAAGACAGAATTACAAGAAAATATTCACCACTGATGGTTTGTTGACAGGACAAGGTGGAGGAGGTCTGTTAGGTGGGTCTGGTCGAGGTTTAGGTGCTGTTAAAGGCAGTGGGTGTGTTTTGGGATGCGGAGGGGGTAAAGGTGTAGGTCCTGAAGGCGGCGGAGGAGCTCGGCGGTTTTGTTTCTGCTCAGTCAGCGGTGCAGATTTGAAGGGAGCGCTGGACTGAGTGTAAGCCTGGGGTGAGTTCTGACCCTGAGAAGAAGACGTGTCAGCTTTAGGCTTTTTCTGCTCCACAGCATACGCAGGTACGGGAGGAGGCTTCACAGCTGGACGCACAATAGCATTTTTGGGCCGAGGTGGACAAGACGAGCTCGGACGAGGAGAGGACTTCACCTGTGGAAGAGCACAACCGTGACAAAATGTACTGATGTGTTCTGATATTAATCTCAATCACTGTTTGTGTCACTATGTTGTGTTCTAGCTAGTACATGAATGGGCTCCTTTACCAGATGGTCTGACTCTTGTTTCTTTAGCATGAATGTCGGGTTGGCATGACCGTTCACATGTGGGGACTTGGCTTCGACATGGACTGAACAACTGAAAGACAAAAGACCAATTACAAACCCAACATATATGGAACATTTCTGTTCACTGAACTATAGATTACTAGTTTTTAACACTTGTGGAGTAGATACCTTGGTGTTGGAGGTGGAACAGAAGTTTTCAGTGGGTGGAGTTTATGTCTGTAGCAGAACCACAGCCCAGCAGCAGCCAGAACCATAAAGAGAACCAGAGGGAGGACCAGCAGGACTGGAAGGAGACTGCCTGTTGGAGTATAAAATAGACAGGAGTCAGAAACCAGCAGAAGTTCACATAAATATTTTATACCGTCTATATATAAATGTTTTAAACAATGACGTGTCTCACTGTGGCTGATGACAGGTCCACTGTCTATACTCCCACCAGACCCCCTCTGGTTACACAGAGGAGGAGCCCAACCCGTGTCACAATGGCAGTTGTGGTTGTTGTTGCACAGCTGGTGAGAGAAACAGCTGTTTATTGGACGATGCCCCTCAAAATTGCAACAGAAATGTTTATTTTTGTCGTATTGATGTGCAGGTGTTGGACTGAGTGACATTTTATGACTGCAGAGGAGAAGAGTCCAAAGCTCATTCATTTACTTAAGTACTTTTTCGATTTTGATGCACTTGTACATAAACTTGTGTATGTCCATTTTCTGCTACTTTATACAGCTACTCCTCTACATTTAAGAGGAAATTGACATACTGGTACTTTCTACTTCCTTATATTTTTATCTGACAGCTATGCAGATAAAGATTAATCAATGACAGGAACCATCGTGCTGCATATTGAGCACTTTTACATTTTCATAATTAATTTTGTGCTTTTACTTAAGTAAATGATCTTAATATGTCTAGTACACACTGCCAAGGTTGCCATCTTTCGATAATTGTGGGCTGGCAGCCAAACCTTTCCTCGGAAATCCATCACCGAAGCGCCCTTCCTCCGACACATAGAAACTTACCCCGTGTCCATTGCACTTGGCATTGCAGTCATCAGCTTTGAGAAAAGATGCATTGCGGCATTCTCCATTAAAGCAAATCTGTTGCGAGGAAGAGAGTCACAGGAGGGGTTAGAGGAATGAGTGGTAGACTTTTACTTCAAGAAATTTACATGATTGGAAAACAGACACAATGCATGTTCTTTTCCACAACAATAAACTCTATTTAGTATGTCTTCATGCATGTATGAGTCTCACCGAGTCATCGCCACATTTGGTGCCCGTCATGACCAGGCCTGGATCCAGAGTGTCGCCCTGTGTCTCCTCGTTCGCCTGCCCAGACTTGTACACATGTGTTCCCAAACATTGAACCTTCTTGCTGCCCGTAGTGACTGTGGTTTCAATGCGAACAGCGTTGTTCTCAATGGGCTTAGAAGCTGAAGTTAAACACTGGATCTTTCCACATATAGCATCCCTGGCATAAATGATGAAATTAGTCGAAACTTAGAAAAGGCCACAACATGCATTCATTCTTAGGAAATGCTGAATGTTCCGATCCTCACCTGTCCTTACATCTTCTGTACTTCCCAAACAGATCTTTGCCACAATTCCCATACATATCCCCGGCTTCATTTACCTTCATAAAACACAGATCAGGGGCTGGACGGCCATCTGCACAGAAACACATAAGAATGGCTACACACACACACATACACACATACAGCATAACACAAACATACATGCATGCACAGTGTGATCTATGACCACCTGATGGAGAACAGATGGCATCCCTTACTGTTCTGTGTGGCTCCTGTGGTACTACAAAGGCTCTCCAGGGAGGCTCTCTCACAATGTGAGTATGGACACCGTCCAATAACAATCCCTAATCCTGCGACCTGCTGAGGACTCATCTCTAACTGTACCTGGCCTATCTGCTTCAACATTAGCTGTTTAACTGCTTTAAAGACACATTAGTGTATCCATTAGTGATCTCTCACGAAAGCTTGTATCATTGTATTATGTCTTTATGATTTCAAACACATTTTTTAGGATTTTCTTTTTGGAAATTCATTAATTCAGCTTAACTCATAATACCAATTTGTGGTGAGTATTGGCATATTAAAACAATCTAATTGTATCTTTTATCAACTTAAGTAAATAAAAAGACTCAGTTTATGTGGGTGCCACAGGAAGTGGCATTTCTTCCTATTAGGCCATTTTTGAGTAATATTTATCTGTATTTCATCAAGAATTTGTCTGAATTTGTACATTTATTAGAGAATATACATATATACCATTTTTCAACAGGCCTTTTTCACAGAAGGTGTTTTGACTTGTCATAACAGGAACAGCACAGGTGTTACTAATAATATTAATGATGGCTTTGTTCTATTCAAGCGTGCCAATAAGCCACAACAGTGAGCCAGCATGCACAATCCCAGGACCCTGAAGTCAAAGCAGCTAAAAGAAATTCAACCATCATTCATTTTATTACTTACACCAGTGCTTCTCCCACTGTGACGTGTCAAAATGTCTTCAGCGAAAAACGTCGGACATGACTAATGTTGCCAGCCAGAAACAATAACCTTTTAGTGTATGCAGTCAGAAACATCTGTAGCTTCAAGATGAACAGAGAAATAACTGAACAATGTTGTAATCCAATACTGTATATCAATATGTGTTGTAAATTGGAAAATACATGCTACATTCAGCACATTATACTGCATATGCTCTGTATCATACATACCTAATAACTAAATGTGGAACTAAATATTTAGAATAGGATTCCAGTTTACCCACCTTGTCCCCAGATTGACCGACACTGTTTCTCCAGAGTGAGACACATGCCGGTGTAACAGTAAGCCTGCCTGCCTGCACATGACGAGCCATCCACCAAATAGAAGTTAGCAGGACAGGACTCGGCCTTCCCGTCGCAGTACTCCGGCAGGTCACACGGCCCCGAGGGAGCCCGGCAAAGCACACCCGGGTTCTTCAGCTTGACAGTGAGAGATGAAGAGGAGATTAGACGTGTTTATTTAACACCAGGACAAACATGAGGACAATGACAAGAGACTGGGAAGAAAGACTTAACTGCAGAGCTCTAATTGAAGAGCTACAGTGTTGATCTCAATGATAAGCCAGGGGAATGCATTACTCAAGAGGGATAGGATTTTTCTGTTTTCATTTGTTTATATGACCGTTAGATTCTCATGTTAGTACCTTGCAGTTATGACAGCAGACGCCGTGGGCACACTCAGCTCCGGCTTTCAGAGTGCAGTTGTTGGCATTACAACAGGGACTGGTACACTCCTGCACAGAAAGTGAGTCATGAGTCCTGGCAAAATGTTACAAATACACACACTGATGCACCGACACACACACACTGACCTCTTCCTCTCCACAATCACATTCCTCTCCGTCCTCCAGGTAACCATTGCCGCAGCGCTGCCCTCCAAACATGGCTTTGGTGTTTGGAAGATTAAAGAGACACTTCCCTCCTCCAGAGGTCAGGTAGCTCGTCAGCTCCTTCAGGTTGCAATCATTGAACACACGTGGAAATGGGTGCCTGAGCAACGGTGGAGAGGATGCGTCAATACACTGCGGAAGCAATACCTCATGGTTTTATCCTGTGTACTAGCCTCATAACTATAATTTCTTTTTTTATTTCAGTCATTTGTTTATGTACCCAGTAGCAGCAGCCATGATGCAACCCCCGTCGTCAGCTCTCGCCTGGCAGCAGCCTGTAATATCGTGAGTCATGCCGAAATTGTGGCCCATCTCATGTGCCATGGTGGCAGCAACGCCAACAGCTAACTCAGAGTGATCCTGTTGAGTTAAAGTTGCAGGGACACATTTAAGAAACAGGTAGAAAAAGTCACATGTAGTACATCTCTCACAGCATTTTGAAGACACTGTCAGCACTAGATATGTACCATTCAGTCTACTGATCCATTATACCAACTAAAATAATGAAAAACTAACCTGAGAGACTTTTTAAAAATCTTTTTGCAGGATATTGTATTAAATTAATATGAATTATGCTTTTTGTTAGACACTTTTCTCTCACCGTGTTAACTCCACCTGACTGGTAGTCGGAGCACATGGCTTTTAGAGGTGCCAGCCCGATGGTTGTGCCTTGGAACGGCTTCCCCCTGGAGACACAAATGCCACTGCTGATTAATTCCAGCTGGACAAGAGCCTACTGGGATGCAACTGGTGATGGCTATCGTCTCACACAATGTTGACGAAATCAACTGAGAGGTCTGCCCACGGGACAATGGGGCTCAGAAAGTGATACCCCCTCCACAAGTGTTGGAGAGGGTGAAGAGTGAAAAATGTGAGGCAGGGACACTAACGTGATGAGTTGAGCGTTGTCGTTGGGGAGCTTGTGGAGTTGTTTGCCTCTCCAGGACAGGAATGCTGCCAAAGTGCTGTGCGGGTTGTCAGACATGCTGATCTGGTCCTGGTTGTTCCACACCTCCAGACCGATTAATGCCACACGGATGCTTAGAGACTTGTAGTACTGAGGGTGCAAACAGATGAAGGAGCGATGACAAACAGGAAAACACCAGTCATTAGTAAACTCAGGTGTGGGCAGATTTCAGTATGCGTTGGTTGTGTTTCATATCAGATAGTACCTTGTCAACCAAGTTTGCTGCCTCTTGTAATTTCAGTCGCGTCTTCTCGAGACTACTCCCATGTTTTTCAAACTGCAGATAACATGAAACACATTTGAACCACAAAGGACACACCCACACACTCTTTACATCTTCCCAAACCTAAAATGGTTTCACATTTCAAATAACTAACAGGATGTGAATCACAGCTGCATACCTGAACCTAAATCTACTTAAATTTACCTAGCTCTAAATAAAGAGTTTTGGTTTGTATAATTAAGTTTATTCTCAACTTACACTAAGGTGGTTCTATGTGGATATACATGTAGAATTTAGTTAGAAATGCTGGTTTGTTTTTTTGTCTAAAATTAAAGTAGTTGAAGACCTTTTTTTATTTTTCCATCTCATCATCTGTTGAGGTTATTTCTGCTTACATGGCTGATTTCACACATAAATAGTCACATCCTCTACACCCACATATAATGGTATGGTAAAAAAAATTCTCATTTGGTTAAAATGAGATCAAACATGCACATATCCTCAACAGCATCCTCACCTCAGCCTTGTCTGCCACTAGCAGCAGCTCGACATACTTCATATTTTTGCTCAGGTCCCTTCGTTCCTTAAAATGGAAAACAGAAATTTTAGCAGCTGGTGACATTATTGTTCTGTTTGTGTGTAAAATCTGCAAATGATTTAATGTTAACAACATTGTCCATCCTGTCTGAACTCACCCTTGCGCTCCTTGGTGATGTCATTTCATGGATAAAGCCATCGAGCTCCTCCCCGTGCTCTTTGTTGCCATGGTGATGCAGACAGTTACCTCTGGATAGGTGGAGATTCTCGGCTCTGAACACAGCGTGCTGCTGTGCATCCGTGGAAACAGGAAGAGGCTCTATCAAGTAGCTGATGCTTGTGTTCAGAGATATCAGTCCCCTGGGGAAACAATAAAGCACAGCTAATGGTTCCATCCAATCACAGCTTGAAGAAATCAATGTGGATTAGTGATGTACCACATATCTGTGCACGGTATCGGTACATTGTAGTATACTATTGTGAATATGTCCTTTCAAATCAAAAATTAACAAAATATCAGATCAAACTCCTACTAGTGATAGTCAAACTGGGGAAAACTAAATTACCTGGTTTTGGTTTTTTAGTGTTTTTATGTGTATCTTTTATCAGATCTGAATTTTTGTAATTTGGTCAGTGGATCAGCGAGATAAGTGTCTCGGGTGATTTATTGGTCTTCATAAATGATGATAAAATGAGACAGTCAGTATAACACAATCCCCTGGCTTCCTCCAAAAACCACTCATGAGCGGCAGACGCCCATACACAAACACACAAGAGTGCACGCATCAGCAGGTCAAGCAGCTGCAGAAAACATCTGGCGAGGTCAGGCGCCCACATGTCCCACTAAGCTGTGTTTGCATTCTTCCTGAGTATCTACATTAGTCTGGAGATGTATTCATTCACTCGTCCTCCAGATGCAGAGCAATGAACCCAGAAAAAACACACATATGGCTATGATTTCTGTCTGTGCTTGCCAGCTCTTATTCTGCTGCCTGTGTCTCCTCTCTGAGTGTCTCTAGGAAGAAGTATTTAGTTGCACTGGATCCACACCAGGAGAAAACACAGGATCTCCATACTGAGCTGCACTCAATGAACCAACACTGGAGTCAATGACCTACTAACCTACTGGACTACACTGTACAAGACACTGCACAGAACTGTTTCCTGTCATGTTATCAGTCCAACCATGGTTTGACCAGAGGCCAAAAGACAAAAGAACAGTTGTGCAGGCTAATGGTTACAACTTCTTTTCATCTACAAAATCAAAATGCTCACAAACAATATAAGGATACACTCAGAAAGCGCTAAACCTAGCCTTAAAAGGATTCGCATTTTCAGAGTGATTTAGGAACTCTTATAACTGGAATGAGACTTTCACCAGTCAATTGTGAAAATTGGAAAATATGAGCGTGCACACCAAACACACAAAATCCATACATTAGCATTTCAGCTTTTAAAGCGGGATTTTCTGATACTGTCAATAGAAAAATATTTGGTTTTATTTGAGAAAATAGGTATTTTATAATAAGGTATTTTATATTTACACTGACCCACATAGTTTATATGAGAAACCTAGTTTCTGTTCAGGGTTGTGAATAATCAGCAAGATTCCTCATGAGGAATCTTAAACATCAACATTTGGTCTAATTCTACATTTTGGCAAGTGACCAAACTGGTAGACGTTGAACAACAGTAGCCTGCTTATCACACTGACCAATTGTGTGCATGTCAGCTGGAAGAGAAATGAACCCGTATAACTAACTATTATTAGGGTAATAGACTAAAGACACTCTGCTGCTCCTCACTGTAGGGACTTCTTCATAAAAAAGCCTTTTGTTTGAGTGGGATTTAGTTTTATGGAATGCTTCTTAGAATTCTAAGACATGTCTTTCACCATTGGGACAGCTTTACACATTAGAATGCTTCATGCACACACCCTCCTTGGCGGGGTATTCTTACCTCAATCCTGAGCATGTGCTGACAGCAATGCTGGAACCCTCCATGCCCTGAACCTCCCCGTGATACAAACAGTGTCCCTAGACAATAAAAACAATAATAGATCAGCACACAGCAGGAAACAGTGATAAAAGAGTTTTTTATTTCACCCGAAGATGTTCTATGTACAACACTCACTTTCTAACAGCTCAATGGGTGCTGCTCTATGCTCAAATGATAACATTGTATGTCTTCAAATGCATTTTTCTGTCTCTTTTTTTTCCTTTCATTGAAAATGATCACAAACACTGGTGTTCATCTCTCGTCTATGATCATTTACAACCCCTCCCTGCAGTTTAGGAACATCAAGTCGTCTCATTGACTCACTGTGTTGGCAGGAAAGGAAGACTTGCGGGCTCCATCACGAGTGTACCATATTTCCTGATATCCAGGGGCCAACAGCTGCCTGGTGAAAGACAGCACCAACTTAGGGACAGTTTGCAAGAGAATATGAAATGTCGGACATTCAATCTACCCAAACAGAAAGGATATGGTGACGTAATGTGGAAAAAATATACTGTGTGAAAGCTGGAAGAAACTGGGAAAAAGGAGAGGCAGTTTCTCTTCAGCAGCCCACAGCTCATAAAAGATTCACCATGAGAGACACTCTACAAAACCAGACTGCCTCAAAGGTTTAGACAAAAATCCTCTCAGAAATAAGAATAAAACGAAGAATGGAGAAAAGTGTTGTGACTATAATAAAATCTACGCCTAACTTTCTCTGATGGCCCTTTTCAATGTCTGGAGTTCTTATTTCCAGACTGATTTTGTTTGACAGTACTCTTATTTACTTTATTACTGGAATTTGTATACAATACAGACTGCACAGGAGAGACTAATAAATCAAGGATATGTGCATATATGGAGAGTCAAATTAACAATAGTCTGTTAATGTGGTGAAATCCCTCTTACTCTCCATATGTGTGTGTGTGTGTGTGTGTGTGTGTGTGTGTGTGTGTGTGATTGAGTGAGTGTTTTTAGACTCGGGCTGTTTCTGTCAACCTACCGGCAACAATATTTACATTTTATATAGATGCTTGTTTTCCAGTCTTATTCCTTCCAGTTCTGTCTCAATCCAATCTTCCTGTTTTGATTCATAAACTGTGTCCGCCTCACAGCTGGTTTTTCTCCTAGTTTCTCCTCCCACAGTCCTCCACAGATCCATCAATACAGGCTGTAGCTGAGAACTCTACAAGGATCTACTGATGCTGGTTGAATCTTCCAAACAGATCTGTCCCTGCTCTTTATCATTATTTGTCATGTCTCTTTATTTATTTTCCATTGCAGGAAGTTTTGTGGCTTTACCTTGATGTAATATATCTTAAAAGTAACCTATAGTATTCTTTTTTTTTTCAACTTTGGATGAAATGGATGAAAATCAGGGTAGTTAAATAGTGCAACATTAGGGGAATGAAGACAAGAAGTTTGATACCACTTTATTATCTGTCTGAGCCATAAATCTTTAGGAAAAACGCCATACATAAACAGTTAAAGATGATGTCCTTGGAGATTATATGCAAATTGTTTTTATAGTTATTTCTTTTTAAATTGTGGTAGCTTTCCAGCTTGTCAGAGATGATTGTAGCAACCTAGCAGTGTGGTAAATTCATTGTGGTTTAAAATGATGGAAAAATCTGGAGTAAATGGTTAATATGCTAAATATGGGATTAAATTAAATTAAATTAAAATTGGGTATGAATATCTACAGGTGATCATGACAAAATGGTGTTACTACACAATGACAGGATTTATTATGAAAGGAGAGGAAGTCCTATGAGTTTTGACATGAAGTTACAAAATGCTAATTTCCACACCTCTGTCCATGACTTGCAAAACACCTTGAACTCAGTCTTAAAGGGTTCAGCTATGAGTGTTTATGTAAATTTGTTAAAAATTACTTTTACTACTTTAAATTAGAGTTAAAGAGTTATATGTTTGATATACTACTGTCAAAACTGGCAGCTAGATTAACTTAGCATAAAGACAGGATATGGGGGAAACACATTAGAAAAAGATGACTGAATGAATGAGGTTTAGAGGTGCTGGTGGGTGGTTTTGTTAATTTGGACAGAGCCAGGCGAGCTGGTTCATCATGTTTCCCACCTTCATGCTAAACTAAGCTAACTGGCTGCCGGTTGTAGCTTCATATTTACTGTACAGACAGAACAGACTGTGCAGAATGGTAAAGATCTTCTCCTCTAACTTTGGCCAAGCCTTTTCCCACAATGTTAAACTATTCCTTTAAAGAATGATGAGGACAAATGAAGGAAAAATGGGGCTTTTTCCTTTCCCATCCATCAGATTCCCTGAAGGAAACAAGCCTCTTGAAACAATGACAGCCTGTTGATGCAATCAGTCACAAAGCAAGTCAAAGACAAAAAACGGCTGCTTCATCCCTTTAACAGATTATCACTCTGGGGTTGGTGGGGTGAGAGGCAGTGTACAAGAGGACTTAAAGATGATCGCCCAGTGGGTAATGTATCCGGCTGATGTCACCTAATCAGGGTAACCCCCCGCTGTGTTGTGATTTGACCTTCTGACCTAATTTATATGTGCCCTCCCTCTAATTTTCCTGCTTCTCTCACTCCGCAAAGATTCCCATCTCTGTGTAACTCTCTCTATTAATGGCAGAATGGCCGATGATTGACGGAGCTTCACTTTGCTGCTGTTCCACAGTCATTACACAGAATGGATGGTCGTTTCTTCAATGAGGAAAGACTTTCTCTCACACGCACTCTTCTTCTTACATGCCAATCAGCAGCTGCATTTATCAGCTAAACGGTGCTGACTTAATAGTCCTTGGGGATAAGACTGTGTACATTAGTAGATTGATGTCTTATGTTACCTGCTACCGTGTGACACATGGACTCAACATGCCATTAACAAAGCTATACAGCCACTACTTAAAGGATAATAGCTTAACTTGAGGGTTTTTTCCTATGTTGCCTTAAATTAAGATTGAAGTCCCAAACCCAGCAATGCCACATTCAGACCCTGGATACTGTCGGTTCCACTGAAGGTTAATTACAGTTAAAGATGATTTACTGTTGCTATTAAATCATTAGATAACATATAGCTAGAACCACCGTAGTTGCTTCAGATATTGCTTCATTGAAACCATAAAGAAACAACTTGCAAGAGTGAACAAGCTGTTTATTTAATTTTTCCTTGTCAATTTCTTCAGAAGAAGGTAAAATATAATAGTTTAAATGGATCACAAGCTGTGTAATGAAATCATTAATTAATTCATAATTAATTAATTCAATCACATACAGTTAAAGATAATGTTACTGGTTATTGTCTGAGAACTGTGTTTATAGCTCTCTCATTCCAAACTATGTGTGTTTTAAGTTATACTGCAGGGTAAAGGCAGGGTAAAAATGTACTGAGAAGTGAAGAAGAAGTGAGGGTGAGTAAACAAAGGGAACAGTTGAATTTGAACATGAACATCCACAGTGACTACCAAAAAATATTTGTAATACACAATGACAGGATTTGATCAGTAAAAGTAGAGGAAATCCTGTGTTTCGACATAAAAAGTTACAAAATGATTCTACGCCCCTGTTCAACTTTGCGAAACACCTTGAACTCAGTCCAGCAACGGGTGGCATAAACTTTGTTATGCCAGCTTCATCGCCAAGCCTCGAGTCACACTGTCTAAACCTTGCAACAATACCCTTGGCGTATACCAAACCCTTTAGCTTAATTGCATTCTGGTGAATGCTGCAAAAGCTTTCAAAATCAAGACTAAGAAAAACCTCTATGCGATGGCCGGAGGGCTCCACAGAGTTTGGATGTCGTCCAGCGTTCAGACAGATGCTGTGATTGAGGAGCGCTGAATCAGGACTGTCTGGCAGTGAGGCTGAGACAAAGGCTTGGTTCAGCCTCAGGAGGAGAAAGAAAGGGTGGGGGAGTAATGCTAATGTACTTGGGAGATAGTGAAGGAGAAGAGAGAAGAGAAGGGGATGTGGGGTAATGCATTAGGGTCAGTGGGTCGCATTCTCTCATAGTATCAGATGACATCACCGCACATGGGTGGAGGGAAGGAGGGAGAAGACTGATGCAAAGTCAAAGTACCACTCAGCGATGGATGATGAAGAGGCTTTTATTGCACAGGGAGACCAATGTTCTGTTGTCTGAAGCCCTGTGGGAGTGTATGTCTTACCCCAACACGCAGGCTAACACAGAGGCCTAGATAAAGACTTCTAAGCAGACCGCGCCACTGTGAGACTAAACACAGACAAAAGGGAAACAAGGACAAGCGAAAGCTTCCCCTGCTCTCTGTTCCCTAGATCTGTAATCCATCAGGCCTGTGCTTTCAGTCCTGTTTGTGTTCATTTGTGGTGCTGTGTGTGTGTACGAGTGTGTCTCTGTGTGTCGCCTGTCTGCGTGTGGCCACAGTCTCCCAAAGCCTGACCTCCAAGAACACGTGGGAGATGTATATTTGTACAAGAGCCCTGGGGAATATCATACGAGGTGAGGGAAGGGAAGAAATGAGAAAGAATGAGGTGCTTGTTTCTAGGCTGGACAGTGGAAGACATATGAGGTGAGGATGAGTAAGGAGAGCAGAGGAGAGGAAAGGAAAGACAATGATTGTACATTTCCCAGGGGAGTGATTGATTCAGGGTTTGTGCAGGCAGGGCATTAAACAGAAGATCACAAAAGTCATGCAGAGGAGGAAGCAAGAACATCAACAGGATTCATATCTGAACCAGATGCACAAAACTCACACCCAAACTGACCCTGACCCCTCTCTACCTTCCTCTGTCAATGACTTTTCTCACCTCAACCTTTCTCTTCCAGTCCATCATTCACTTTCCTACACCATTTCCTCCTCTCGCTCTGTTTTTACATCCCTTTTCCTGCTCTCTGAGTCAGCACCCTGACAGTCACCCTGCCTGGCTCTTAACCAAATCAGCCCTCTGCGGACGTACCACAGCCTTTCATTAAGATAAAAGCTTCGGCAGACACACCCAGACACCGACATGGATGCACGCGCAATCCAAAAAAAGATCAATGTGCACACAAACATTGACAAGCATGACTAGGGAGGACATAAATGGATTGAGTCTGGACTCCAGCCATTGGGAGCACCAGTGCCCACAAAAGTTCACAGCTATGTTTTTCTCTGTGCTTTCATTAAATGATACATTATGTGAAAAGAAAATGAGGTGAACCAGAATTAAGAGGGACAATGTGGAAAAAAAGACCACCTCGTAGCTCATTTGGGTTCCCCCCCCGTCTGCAGACTGTCAGAGTTACAGTTGCAGGGTATGAGGGAGTTGCCAGGGCATAGAGATGGTGTGACCCCAGAGGCTGGCAGCATTTTCTCCAGCTGGCTTCTCTCCAAAATCAGACATTAATCCTCACAAACGGCTCTCTTTCTCAGCCTGTCCTATAAACTCACATATCCAGTCTTGCCTCCACACCAGACCAACAATGGACAAATCACAACACAGTAACCCAGTATGGTTTTAAGCTTGGAGAAAGAGGAAACACAGAGTGGCAGGGTGAAGTAGTAAACCTTACACTAAATAAAGGGTCTACAAAGAGAAAGAAAGTTCTTTATTTGAACACTATAAACTTATTTTATTGTAATGGACTGTATGGAAATTATTGGAGTGGGGATTTTAAAAGCACAGCACTTCTCTGTGTTTTCAATGGATTGTTAAGTTAATGGATTCTATCTTTAACTTAAAAAGAAAAGCTCTCTGCACATCTCACTATAACATAACAGTGTCTTGGTACAGTTTGTTTAATCATAAAAATGTAAGGTGCCTAAATTATTTAAAACTGAGTACTTTTTAAAACTCAGTATGTTACTATGACAATACTTTTCACAGTGAACACATAATACTGAGTCCTGCACACTTAACATTCCAGTCACTCCATTTTTCAACCAAAGGCTATTGAACGGTAATACTGACTGTTTGTTCAGTCCCTAATTGGAGCATATCAAAGGCTGAAGCTTAAGTGAATGAAACATAAAATCACTGTAACAGTAAAGAGTTCACATGTTTTTCTGGATCAATATAACATACAGACACAGTGCATTAAAGGATCAATATTAAGGATGTGGGATGTGTTTCTTTAATTGGAAACTATCCATTTATACACATACGTGCATTAATGATTTTTTTGTCCATGTGAGTGCAGGTGAATGAAGACATTTTATCAACTACGGAGAACGTGATAGCAAACGGCATTTTTACACATCCACCAGACACAGAGCGACATTAGCATTCATTTGGAGTTATGTTTCTGGCCACTTGATGAATGTCAGTCCAATATTCACTCTGCTTTTAGGTCTGTGTTGGTCTCCATCAACTCCTGAGGGAAACATAACCAGCTCTTTGCTAAATGACACTGATGACACTGCTGAGAGTGGAGAGTTGAGCAGCACGGTTGCAGCAGGCCATAAAAACCAAAACAACATAAAACACTAAACGCACCATTGAGCTAACTGAGAGCTGAGCTGATTCTCTCCGAGTTGGCTGCCATAAATCAACCCTTTCACATCCACGAGGCCTTTTGAATCATTGTTAATGTAACGTTTTTTATTACAGCAGCTTTAAAAAGTTTCTAAAATTAGTCTTTTTCACATTATCCCTGCAACATCTAACTAGCAGTACTGATCAGCACATAGTGTATTGGTGGCTGAATAGTTCCTTCAGATGCCACATTAGTGAAATGATAAAGTTTCCGTTATCAGCATCTCTAACTCATTTAGAGAAACCATTAGAAAAATGTAAAAGTTTTACCAAATTGATCTCAAACCTCACAAACCAACTTTCTATCTTTTCTTCTCTCCTTTTTTTTCTTGACCACACGCACACGCACACACACACACACACACACACACACACACACACACACACACACACACACACACACACACACACACACACACACACACACACACAGAGCTACTATATGTGATTGATGAAAATTCCTTGCCCAGGAAGGAAATTTAACAGTGTGACCACCTGCTGGGGAGGGAGAGCAGGGGGGCAAATCCCTCAGGGGACGGTCAGTCAGACACAGTGGAGTCAGGGTTTGTTAGTGTGTGTGTTTCTGAGTGAATGAATGACAGAGAGAGCATACAGACAATGGTAAACATGCTTCACTTCTTAAGTTCAGAAAGGCTTCTAATTCCAGTTGTGAGCCTGCTCAAACCAAGGAGAGATAAAACACAGCTCTGTTGTCGCACTAACATCTCCCTGCTTTCCCACCCACCTATCGCAACATCCATTAAAAAGAGTGAGATACTCTGCTCCCTTTCTATCACCATCGCATTGTAACTGGACAGGAACTGGTCCATCAGATTATAGACTGTTAGGTGCACAGACTAATACAGTCCTATTTCCTGTTTGCCCAAGGCACACAGATCGGGTGTCAACCCTCTGTCGTCCAAAACCATCACCTTCCTTCCCTCCCATCATCCCCCTCATGGCAGCCATAGGGGCACTGACCTTATCCATGTGTCTATGTGACAGCTAACATCTGGCCAAATGAAGAGTAGCCAGGACGTCTTGTGGACGTCTAGGGATAGACACGACAATGTACAACCCTAAAATACTGACTTGACTGAATCTCATCAAGTGGGATCAATTGAATACAAGCACAACTTTTTAACCACATCACAAGCTCACATTAAGACACTGACTTAATCAGGTTTCTTTTATCTAAGAATCAAAGCCAAACTTTAGATCAGTTATGTCCGTAAATAAAATGGAGAAGTTGACACTCGCCTTTATCTCATCACATTTGGACTAAGTACTTCTCTTTTTACTTGCCTGAACCAATTTTCATTACACTGCTTACAAAGCGTCCAGAATGCTGCTGCTAGGCTCTTAACACGATCCATAAGATGGTCACAAGTTACAACTATTTTAACCTCGCTGCACTGGCTTCCTGTTAATTTTAGAATTCATTTTTAAATTTTGGTGCTCACTTATAAAGCCCTACATGGCCAGGCTCCACAGTATATAATAGACCTTATGCAGCTTCCACACCACTTAGATTTTCTAAGTGTACCTCGGACACGTATTAAGACTCGGGGAGATTGTGCTTTCCAGTCGGCAGCTTTGTAATAGTCTCCCAACAAGCTTGAAGTCCTTGGATACTGTGGACTCCTTTAAAAAGCAGCAAAAAATGATTCAGACAGAGCCATTTAGGCAACATGTGGTATTTAGTTTTAACTTGTCACTTATGTCTGTTCCCCTTGTTTATTTTATCCATGTCTTTGTTTTTATGTATTTGATTTGATCTGATTGTATTTGATTTAATTATTTGACTGTAAAGCACTTTGTAACTGTTGCCTGTGAACAGTGTTATACAAATCATCCTGGCTTGCTTGCTATATGATGACTATTTGAATTTTTTTTAGGGCTTTTGTCTCACTTTTTCCACACTGCACAAAAATGGTCAGACATAAAACGTCTCCAGTAATTTGCACTTCCACTTAAATCACTCACTCATTTCTCTCCAGGTGTAGTCTCAGCTCCTGGCCCTCGACTGAGATGAGAACTTGAGCCTCTGCTGGATGCTGCAAACACCAAACAGAGGTTTCTGCCATATATTAAAATTGAAATGTATGTCAGCCTCTTTTTTGAATCATTTGATAAACCAGAGAGTCAGACAGTAAGACAGACAGACTCACCTCTTTGTTGGCAGACCTTCTGTGTCTGTGAGGATGCAGCCATATGGGATAAGTGATCTCATAAGTCTTTACTTGCTCCAGGATGCTCTTCTGTTTATTTTCTCCTGCTGAAAGGCAAAAAAAAAAAACACGTTGGAGGTAATCTGTCTGATTTATACAAATACAGCCTATATATTAATTTAAATTAATAAAAGGAACACTGGCATTGACATTTGCATGCACAAAAATGTGTATTTTACACTGACACACACTCCCATGCATTTGAAGCTTTCATCTAGCTGTTCCACGATGTATAAAAATCCTATTATAGCCAGACACAAGCCACACTCACCATTGTAAACAGCGCCTTCATATCCAGCAGCCTCCGTCCAGTGGAGGAGAACTACGAGGCAGAGACACAGAGAGGAGCGCACAGCATTGAGAGCACGACCCGCTCCAGGACGCATTGTAAAAACGACATGAATTGACTAAACTGAGACATAAATGTGCAAAACTAGGCGGGGTGGTTTCACATCAGATGGAAGGAGCGAGGACAGAGCGACATGTCTGCTCTCAGCTCTCAATGAGATGCTTACAGAGCGCGCGCCGCTAATCTGCCTACCGTTCATGCTCAACCCCTCCCTTCCCTTCATCACACACACACACACACACACACACACACACACACACACACACACACACACACACACACACACACACACACACACACACACACACACACACACACACACACACACACACAAGGGACACGGAGTCGTCTACTGAGGTGAGGCAGAGAGGATATGATGAAAGAGTGGACCAGTGGGCAGAAGTATCAGAAATGTTGTGTGTTACCTGGATCATTATAAAGCTTTATATTCATAACACTGTAAAGAAAAAATACGCAAACAATAATCCATATAGGACCTAGTCTTATTCTAATTCATACTAATTACAAAAATCATCATTAAAACCATAATATAATTATTAAAATTCATGTTGTTTAAGGACTGACTGCATTTTTCGGCATTATTTATCAAAGGGATATTGCACCAATTTTGTGCCTTGCTTTGCATAAGGTGATTAACAAGAGACTTTTTTTTTTAAAGATCAAAGCAGCATAGACCAAGAAATTCAGACTTTTATAAGCTACTTTTTCACCAGTATGGATCAAGCTACCATTTCACATCAAGAAACTTTTTTAATACACTCCCCCTTCCCACATATTGATATTAATGCCCACCTTTCAAACAGCATGCCCCCAGTTTGGAATGCACACTGTGACAATATTATAATTATAGTTGTACATTTACAGTCTCCAAGTCCAACATAGAGTGACACATATAATTACCATTATCACTATTACTGCTTTTTATTATTAAAATTAGCTAATATTGTATTCTGTAAAGGATATTTTAAAATTCATCATTAGTAGGCTTATTATGAAGACATTTTCTTTTCCACTGTGTGCATTTCATATTTCAATTCATTTCTTAATCACATGGATGTGAAAACACAAGTCTTTCGTGGTAAATGAGACATATAGTATGATTACCGGAGGATTTTTTAAACTAATGAGATGACTCCAGCAAAAAAGCAGAGACTGCACCCATAACTTGATCTAACCTGGGTTGGATCCATTCATTTGTATCAATCCTATTACCACTAATGTAGATAATCAAATGTGTTGGTAGTATCAATGCTTCAGGTATAGGCCCAGGCCTGATGAACAAAGCTCTCAGAGACACACAGGACAAGTTACAACTGTTGTCTAAATCCATGTGAATAGCACTCTTCCTGACTTGTACAAAGACCTTTATGTTCCCCTGTAAACTGATGATTATGTATCTCAATGGCTACACAACCAACCAGAAGTGAACACCGGAACACTATTTATTACACTTATTTCGAAATAGCTTTTAAATAACTATCTCAGTGTGGCTGTATAGAATATTATCAGCAAGTCTCAACCAGTAGCCTTAAATGTAAACATATGTGGTCTTTAAATTACTCAACCACTTGCCTACACATGCTCTGCTTCCTAATATCTATGTCAGGTCAGGTCTAAATGTGTTAAGCTTGGCTATGGCCCAAATGGACTGCCCCAAACACACAGCTGGTTTCTGTCATTTAGAAAAACAGCAACTTGTACTGTATGTCTTTTTTTATAGACATTACACTGAATTCAAGCAGTCTGAAAAATAGGTCACATAAAAAAAAAGAAAAATAAATGAAAAAAAACCAGCCTCTGTGAATGAATTAGATTCCAAATATGAGTGGAAGAGTCGAATACTGGTTACATAAACAACAGTTACAGTAGCTTTAAACAAGGTCACCAAACCAAAAATACAGCTCTAATACCTCACAGTAACCGAGCCTACTACAGTAACAAAATACAGTTGGCTTCTACCACTTCAAGCTTCCAACAGCCATTCATACTGAGCCGGTCATTTATAAGTGTGATGATAAATATGCCACAGAGCACATGTCAGAGGGATAGAGTGTACAGGGGGTGTGTGAGGTATTCTTAGCACTGATGACAGTGCAGGCCAATGAATCCATTCACATCTCTAAATGGCGTGGCTGGCTGCGAGACAAGGCCTCTCGCTGCCAGAGGTATTCGTTTCTGCTTTACTCTGCTTATTTCAACCTTGCATCTGCTTTCTCATTACTGTTAGTGATACTGAAGCCTTTGTAAATATCCTCCTTGAATCATCAAAATCCAAACATTAGGAACTTCAAAACATAGTTGAGACTCGAAACGGCCACACACACAAATGAAACCCCCCCCCCGAAGACAAAGAGTGTTGGGCCAAAAGGAGTTAAGTGATGGTAGTATTCTAAATGCCATTCATAATATCAAATGAGGACATAATTTTGGACAAGCAACCTTAGAAGCGGCGGACGTGCTAGATGGGCAAGTGAATGATGTCAGAGTGACTTAACAGGTTTTTTCTAAATACCAACACAGCTCCTATCTTCAATGCAACAAAAAAAAAATCTGCTTCCCCTTCAACGTTGTGCAACTTAGGTAGAAAACTTCGCACTTTAAGGAAACATTATGATAGAAGTTTAATACATGAAGAGAGTATATGTTCCAGCTGTGAGAGAGCAATAATACAAAGTCAATCCACCAAAAAGATTCAATCCCAGAAAAACAGACAAGGGTTTCGAGAATACTAAGCATCCCACTTTCAGGACACATTATCTACATCAGTCAGTATCAAGCTGTCACTGCTCCAATGGGTCCACTTTAATCGTTCTGGCCAGACTCAGTTCAGTATTATTCTCCTACAATAGGAGAGGAACTGTTAGCAGTTGTCGTCCTCCAGGATGTCTGTGTGTTCTTGCCAGAATTGGTCTCCTATAATGTCGCAGTGGTACGCCTGCACCTTCCTCCTGCTGCGTGTCACATTCACGTCCTTCTCCTCTTCATTTGGTCGTTTTAAGCGTTTAGTGACAGTTTCATCTCGCTGGAAACAAAGATTGAGGAATATGATGAGAACAGTTGAAGGTAACTTCTAGTTAGTTAAGTCTGTCTTTAATGAATTAATCATTGTTAACAAGACGAAGAATATGTATCAACTTTGCTATCAAGCAGGCATCAGAGTCTGCAGAACGCTCCAGCCAATCGATGTAGATCAGCCTGCAGTGGGCCTCCCTCAGCAGACGGTGTATTGTGAATAAAAGGCCGAAACATCTGATGATGCTGAGGGACACAACTGATGATGTGTCCGAAATAACATCTGTTGGTGGTTGACGTATCAATAACAGCTTAATACTGAGAGCGTTCGACAGATATAAGAGATTATAACATCATGCTGAATGTTTCCAAATCAAATAAAGCAAGCCATCTAACAATTCACAAAAATAATTAACTGAAAATGACACACGTCAGCCTCAAGGTGGTGCTAGATAAAAGGCGGGGGGGGGGGGGGGGGGGGTGTAAAAGTAATGAAGGTTCATCATCTGGGAACCATGAATGACTGTACAAAATTCTATGCTAATCCATCAGGTATTTATAGAGATATTTCACTGAATAAGTGTAAACATTGACCTGCTGGTATCACCATGGGTCATGAATGTCTGTACTAGATGTCATGCCCATCCATCCAACAGTTGCTGAGATATTTCAGTCTGGACCACAGGGACCGACTGATAAACACTGCCATTCCTGGAGCCATGCCACTAGCATGAATAATACTCTGCAAGAGTCAAATAATACTGTATACTTTATTGCTGACACATTTACGTAGCATGCAATATACTTTTAGACTTGCCAGGAAACTATTTATTTAGTATCTTTTCATTCCACTATGATATCTAGATCTACCGATGAACACTTGAAAGTTGCTTGTGATAGGAAATGCAACATAGTGCACATTTTTCTAGCTTTTTTTTTTTTGTCAAGTTGCTATGTTAAAATTTGGTAATGCAGTACAAGCTGGACTGTTTAGAAAAGTGCATTCAAGAACTGAGATTTGAGAAGCAGCCACATAAAGCTTGTCAATGCAGTGCTTTTTCAGATGCTCAAGAATCATTGAATGCAGCACAACAGATTTGTGTGGTAAGCAAGCAAGCAAGCGGACAATGACAAATGATGTAACTTCGACTAAAAACAAAGACAGATACATTTTAAGGTCCGGATGACGAAGTAGTTAATAGGTATAAACATGCAACATGAGAAATTTCTTCCTCAGCCCCAGTTATGATAATGGGATATGTCTCACTTTACTGGAAACACAGACCCTGTACATCTATACATACTGAATCCTGCATGTTTAGACATAAATAACATGGCAGGGAACATTTTTGAAATCATTGGCTAAAGCAGAGGCGGATGAGACAGGTGAGGTGGAAAAGGGGGCAGGTTCAAAGAATGTAAAACCCATCATCACATACTGAAAATCAGCTCACCTTTTCCCAGATGAGAGTGGTGCCTTTCTTGTGAAGGGCAGATTCAGTGTTGTAGTTGATGTCAAATTCTGAGAACAGGATCTCGTTTTTGTCTGCGGCTAGTGTTCCCTGGGGGTGGGGTGGGGGGTGGGTGGGCAAGAGACACTTATGACTGATGCATGGAAATATTGATTAAGCGACTATATAAAGTCTGCACAGATGAGATGCATCAAGTGAAGAGAACAACTTACTTCATTCACACATTCAACAAAACCACTGACCACACTGCCCACTGCTTCTATTATTGTTGCAGTGAACTATTGCTGCAAATATACTTCTTGGTCTACCTCCATTTCAAAGAAATACTTTAAAAGTGATACAGGAACTTGGAACCATAATGGTTTAATGGGCGGTGAATAACGAATGCTGCCCAACCAGAATCAACATTTTCATAACTCGGCTGTCATCACCTCATCGTAATGTCCCTCCAAGCTCACTGGAAAATGAAGCAACTTCCTGAGAACAGCTGCGTCAATCGGAGGCAGCTGCAGCAAGCAGTGACAGGCCTCGTGTTCAATTAGATGTATTATTGCCCTTTACATTTCCCTTTGTAGTTATGAATGTTACATTTCTCATCCGTAGTGTTGCAAACCACTTACAGAATGTGTACGTCTGTAATGTGCTAAAAAAAATTCATTCTGAAGCAGCTAAAATACAACATATTAATTTAAGTTGGAGCATGGATGAGAAAGCTATGCTTAACTTTTTAACATTCATTATCAATTAATCTACTGATCATTTTTCTATATATCATTTTTTTTATTCAGTCGTACAAAATGTCAAAAATAATGACAAATATCAAAACCTCATCAGGGTGTCCTTTGTTTTAACTTTTTTGATGTAGATCACATTTGTGACAATTTACAATTCAATGCTTAAACCAAAATTACGAGTGAAAGTTTCATTGTTGCATTTGGAGTTACACTGAATACATGTCTACTGTATTGTTCTTGATTCTGGTTCTACATGCTTTCCAAATGTTTTGATAGTTAGTAACTGGAATCAGATGAATTATGGATCTTAATGTGTTGGGATATGCTTTTTGTGATGATTGTGTGTCAGCCCACAGACAGCACTGTACACCTGTTGTGTGATGATCTTGTGTATATCTGTTGTTAACTGACAATGACAATGTTTTCTACGCTCTAAATATTTAAGTGTCTCCTCCATTTTTTTTAATTGTCTTCTGTTATTTGTAGGAAATTAACAGGAATAAAAAAGTAGCAGTACTCCCCTTTAATATTATAAGATATATTCATACAAACACATGAATCAATGTCGATGTACACAACCACACCTTAATGAACTGTGTAGTGTGTTGACTGCTCACCTTTAAGCGATCCTCTGCCTGGACTGTGGTGAGTCCTCCTTTCTGTACTAAAGTCCAAAACACTGTGTTGTACAAATTATTTATGTGACCTGAAAGAGACAAAAACATCTGTACTGTCTGACATCTGTATGTAGTTTAATGAGAAAACTCAAATATTTGTTAAACAGTAGTAGCACTTTGTGTACTTACAGTCTGCTTGCCTCCAGCTCAGGTAGTCCTTGAGGTTGCGGTTGCTAGGATACAGGACCACACGTCCATCAAAGCTTGGTGGGTACAGTAGCGTCTGATCCCCGAAAAACTCCTTCCAGTAAAACACATATGAGGAGGAGAACTGGGATGCCACATGAGTCATGAGCTTACTGCCAGAGGAAGAGAAATAAAGTCAGAAAAAGTCAGAAATATGACGCGAATATGATGAGAACAATGCTGCTTCTCAGTACCTGGCTCTCCTCTTGAACCAGTTGGACGACCTCTTGAAAACAAAGCTGAACTCATCACTTTGACCATAAGCAATGACAATATCCTCTAGTTCCTCCATGACCGAATGCGCGCTGCGGCTCATCAGTCCCAGGGCTCTGTTGTCATTGGGCTTTGTGAACTTGTGCTGTTCTGCAAACCTGACACAAAATGCAAGAAGAAATTCAAACTTTGTGCTGTGCGCTCCACATAAGCACTCACATCTTCACAAAGAGGACAGATGTGTAGCTGTAAACGAAGACTCACCTGTGGAAGTTGCGCCCATCCAGCCTCACAACAATATAGCAGTTTTTTAGACAGGTGTCATCTGTCTCAAAGTTGCGGACATACTCAAACTTGCTCTTGGCCATGTTACTGGGGCAGGTAAACAAACGAGCTATGGGTCTGACTACACAAGACCTGATGCCTCCACGAATACTGCACACCTTTCCAATCAGCATGAGGGGGCTCCTGCAACATACAGACGCATGATGGTCATTCAAACACAACAAAACAACCACAAAGTCAGGATTAATAGAACATTTTCAGCTCAAACAGGATCACACAGCAACACTATTTTTGACATCAAATTAGGCTAAAAGGAGATCACACTGACTATTACAGCTATTATTATGGGACATTTAGAGATACATATTAGGTTGTCCATTTATCAACTGACTAGCCAATGTTAATAATTACTTACACTTGGATGCCATGTGTGATGTTAGTCCTAGTATAGCTTCCGATTGGGAACCTTCTTACATGCGGTTAAATTAAGACTTTGGTGGATGAACAAACATTAATATTGGCTGGATTGGGATATTATAGCAATGTTATCACTGGAAATCTACTCTCAATCTTGAGAAGATGTCATCTTAAACACGTTGGGTTGTCTGGTTGTATACAGTCCGGCGCTGATTTCTGTTGTAGTAACGCAATCAGCTAACAAAGGTTCCGGGTTCTGACACCATCTTTATTCTAGCGCCACTGTGTGGCGCACATGAGGAAGCGCAATCAAAGATCGTCTATAAATACAGAACCTGCTCATGTGTGATTTGAAGTCCACTTCCAAAACGGTCTCTTTTTTAAAAATATTACACACGCGATGGGATGACAGAAAAAGAAATACTCAGAAAAACAGAAAAAGAAAAAAATATATTCAGAAAAACAGACCTTTTTTTTTTTTAAGTGAATGCAATGCTTCCGTAATTATGACTCCAGACATTAAACTCAGTTAAATGTTACATACAAGATGGGATGACAGTTGACCATGTGACTGATGCTAGCCTGTTTTAAGAGGGGGTGAAAGGAGCAGAGTGAGACGTCAACCACGACAACAACAACTTTCCCATAGTACTTTGCGTCTGCGTGTGCTCTTCTGCCGTTCTGCGGCTCTTTCAAACATGGAGGAAAGTGAGAGGGACAGAGAAAGTGACAAACCAGACAGTAAAGAAACGGTACCTGCTACGGCTTCAGTACCGCAGCATGAGTCGGACTCAGTGAGTACTGCTGGGGAGGATGAGGCAGATAAAACAGACGTCTGCTCCGACAACTTCGACCCACTGCTGGCCTTGTACTCTCCCACTGTCCCGCTCCCTTTCCCTAACATCAAATGCTTCAACAACGTCGCCGAGTACGAGAGCTTCCTGAAGGGCGGTCGGGGCAGAGCCAAGCCGGAGAATGTGGAGAAAAAGCGGCGTAAGGCCATGAAAGGAGTGGCTGACCCGGAGCGTATCGAGAGGCTAAAGAAGCTCATGGTAAACAACCCGGTGCCCGAAGCAGAGGAGGGGGAGAGCAGCGGCACACCGCGGCGACGGAGGCAGAAGACCCAGAAAAATGTCCTGACGAGGATGCCCTGTATGTTCAATACCCACCACCACTGTCTGACCTCCTGGCAGCATGTCATGCTGCATGACATGCTGCAACCTGCTTGTGTTTTAGTGTCATGAAGCGAGCTGACATTGTTATATGGCAGGGGTGTCAATTTCATTCAAGGGCCACATACAGACCAATTTGATCTCATGTGGGCCGGATCATTAAAAAGATGGAGGTAAGGAAGGAAAGACAGACAGAAGGAAGGAAGGAGGGAAGAAAGGAAGGAAGGAAGGACGGACAGACAGACAGGAGGAAGGTCAGACAGACAGAAGAATGGAAATAAGGAAGGACAGATGGAAGGAAGAAAGGGAGGAAGGACAGATGGAAACAAGGAAGGAAGGGAGGACGGACAGACAGACAGATGGAAGGAAAGAAAGAAGGAAGAAAAGGAGGACGGACAGATGGAAGGACAGAAGGGAGGAAGGACAGAAGGAAGGAACAAAGAAAGGTAGGAAGGACGGATGGAAGGAAGGAAAAGAACAGGAAGGAAAGTGGGGAGGATTAGGGCTGCATGTTTGACACCCCTGTTATATGGTCTTTCTGGAGTATTTGGAGCTAGGTTGTGTCACATAAACGACACTAAGGAGAAAGTAATTTGTTTTTCACCATTTATACATATGAAAAAAGTGTTAGTCATCCTAGCACAAGCTTAATGTTTAAACCCACTTTCAGGTTTGTGAAATCGTCATTTTGCTTATGAAAACAGGAAAAAGAGCAATTTCACTTCCTTTCTCCATCCGGACCACATAAAACAAGCTTCACATAAGAAACCACCATATCTAGACCCGTCAGATCTGGACTAGATTAACAAAGAGCCTCCAAAGACTCAATAAAACTAAGCTTCAGATCTGTGAAACCTTTACTCTATTTGTGAAAACTGAAAAAAGCGATTTCACTGCTTTTTTCCCACCCAGACCACGTTAGATCAAATCTAGAGCAAAAAATATTATACTTGGACCTGTTAAAACAGGACTAGATTATTGCTGTTAAAAATGTACATGTTTAAGTATAGCGGTTTTCAATCTAGACCTAGTCTAATGTGATATGATGAGAAGTGAAATCACAATTTTCTGAAAAATGAAGGTTTCACAAATGTGTAAGTGGGTTTTAACAGTTTTACAGCTTTTTCAAGTGTCAGTAGTCCAAAAAAAGGAGAATCAGGTGCTAAAATAACTCTCCTTAACCATGACCCATAAGCTGTGCATTGGAAGCTAACTTTAGTATTGTGTCACATAGTAACTTTCGACACCTCTATTAGTTTTCATTTGAGGCTGGCAGATGACCTATAAAAGTCACTTTTTGTCATGGCTGTCCTTCACTTTAAATGCAAAACCAGTGTCACATGGTTCCTGTAGTTTTAGAATAAGCTAATTCATTTGTTGGTTTAAGAGACCCATTTGCCCCACTGGAGAAGATTAACAATAAGTGGAGGTACTATTTCACTGTGTCCATGCCACATTGAGTGAAAAGCAACATAAAGATACTTAATCTAGCGGTGTAGGCCTCCAGAACAGATCACACCAAAGACTCCCACAGGTGTGCTAGTGCACCATAGCGTGTGATTCACATCATTTTCAAACTCATGAAACCATTGAGCGAGCCCAATAACATTATCTGTTGTTTCCCCATTCTTTTATTCAATTTCTTTCCTTTTATTTGTGACAATGTGAATATCTGTCAAAAAAAAGTCAACTTTAAGATTTAATACATCATACATTTTGCATAATTATTCTTTACCTTGCCAGAAATCATACTTTATATTCAGCTGAATTCTTTCTGCAATGAAACATTTGTAGAAACCATTGTGTAACCTGGTATATGTCTCCAGTATGCAAAGGCAGTCCTCTGGGTGAGCTGCACCGATGCGTTGAGGAGAGGATAAGGGTCAAAGTTCACATCAGGACCTTCAAGGGGTTGAGAGGCGTGTGCTCTGGCTTCGTTGTGGCCTTCGACAAGTTCTGGAACATGGTGAGCTCTCTTGTTTTCCACATACTGAATCTGAAATGTGCAAAACAACATGCCAGTAACCATGAATTAGATGGCCTTATGATGGAATCTCACATTCCTTTTTTGTCAGGCGATGGTGGACGTAGATGAGACGTACAGAGAGCCTCTTCTTGGAGAGGCATTCTACCACGAGAAAGCCCTCACTATTTCACGGGTAAGCACTAGTTTTGATTGTTGGTTCCCTCTCAGTAATAGTTAAAGTTATAATCCTTAAGATTTCAGCCGTCTTTGTGGATTTGATGACACCTGTGGTTACCATAGTAACAGCAGGATGGTTTAATGATACAGGTTCTGGGAACAGCAGCAGGGCACAGTAAAGGTGGTCACCTTGCTGAGGAGATGCATTTTTAGATGAACGATAGCTGTTCGATCTAGTTTCCTGTGACTGCTGTGCAATAAATGGAAAGGTAGTAAGTTTGGATCCATCATGGTAGCATTGGACCCTGCCTGTATCAATAATAGCTTCTTTATAGTGATGTATTTATTGATTTTGCTGTAAAAAATGCTGACCATAAAAATAGAATCAGGATTTTAAAGACAAGTACTGTAAGCTCTGCATTTTATCCAAAAATATTAATGCGATTGAAATCTTTGCACAGCTCTTTGAGAAGTTAAAGCTCCAGGAAAGCTCAGGAGTTGACGAGCCAGCAAAAAAGCACAAAGCCCATGGAAAAACCGACAAGCATCAGCCCGCAAACCCTAACATGACTCCAAAAAACCTGTCTGCTCAGAGACAGAGAGGAGACGGCAGGACAGAGCCCAAGCTGTCAGAGAGTGCTAAAACCAAACCGGGTAAACATGAAATCTCGCTGAAGGCCCAGGATCCAGAGGCCTGTCAGAAGAAAGACCCCCAGGCATACGGCAAGGTCCACACACGCCACATCAACCAGCTTTTCATCCGGGGTGAGAACGTTATCCTGGTTAACCCGCAGCCTCTCTGATGAACATCTTCTGTTTGATCTCATTTTCAAGGAAGATGTGACACTACCACCACCAGTTAAGTTTTATTTCACACTGAACATCTGTAATAATAGATGTGAAACTCTGTAGATGAATTGCCAAGATATTCCTGATGTAATTACATTTGTAAGAATCAAATCAGGATTACTGTTATATCATATTGATATGGAAGTTTTTCTCAATTATTTTGATATCAGGGAATAAAGCTTCTCTGTACTAATTTTAGTTATTTCTTGTCTTGATTTCTTTTGTCTGTCAGCCACTAAATTTATTTTGTGACGACCGTGCTGCAGCTTTAATAACCGTGTCTGTGTTTATGGTTATTACCCAGAAGGTGGCAGCATAACACATTAGTGCCATCTGCAAGGCCATTGTCATCTCAAAGAGCTTGTCGTTTTATGTTGCTTTTCCCCGTTAGTTTGAACAGGAATGACAGCGCAGTCTCAGCGGACTTCATAAATGCATTATGAATAATTGAGTTTGTGAAGCTAGAGATTGCAGATGGCACTCAAAAGCTGTCATTTGTCTTGACGTCTCAGATTGCTTTTACTCTTTAATGGGCACATTACCCATAAAAGCACAATTTACTGCATCTCATGGAAGATGTTAAGACTAAAGATGTCGTTGCCTTTTTTTTTTTTAAATGGCAGAGGTTACTTTTGGATGATGAGTGGCACAGAATGATTGTGTGTTGCTGTAATGTTTCTGGGTCTGCTTCAGAGCTTTAACATCACATTATTTCCTGTTGTATCATCTGATTTTAGTTTGAATTTTACCAGCAGACCGCTGAAAGTTTACCTGACCCTCTTTTAATATATTCATATGCCATAAGTAGGACACATTCTATGTTAAATTATATACTTTTACTTTCATATAATGTATCAGAATATTATTAGTGTAGCCCATTTAAAAGTCCTCTCCAGAGAGTGAAAACGGGGTCAATTGTTTAATGTAAGCCATGTTTTAGCTGTGTTTGTCACACCAGTGTGTTCCAACAAACCTTGATGATTAAGAGGACAGTGCACTGGTGGTAAAGACACAGGCCACAATTAGACTGTACAATCTTCCTCTTGAGTGTACTTTACCAGAGCACTCAGACCAGCTCACTCTCTCACTGGAGAAACTGTACATTTAATAAGTTGTATTAGAAATGAAGCATCTGACACAAATGATCAACTTTTAAAAGTACATATACCAAAAGGATATGGTTTTGTCATTCAGCTTCATCAAGTATTCTTAGACATTTTGTTGCCTTTGCCTTATTACTCTAATCAACAATGACGTTAACAAGCTCATATCAACTGAATGTAATTTCAAAGTTGAGTGCTGTGGCTTCACTTTTGCTGCATGAAGCTCTTTTGAATGAGGCTAATGACACAACACGCCAAATAACACACACCATTAACACATTTCAATCAACTGTTTAATGTTGTAAAGAATCTGGATGTGTAAATCAAGTCAAAATGGGAATAACGCAAAATTTCATTTTCTCAAAGGATTTCCATTACTTTTTTTTTATATTTGCATATACTAGTGTTTCAGTAACAATCCCATTTTAGAGAAGATCAAAATAATTTGAAGTAGAAAACAAAAGGCATTTAACAACTTCTACTGGTATATTATTACACAGCAACAGATTTTGGTCATTTTAATGCTTCAGACTCTGATGCAAGGCTACCAGGTGTAAGTGTGCTCAGCCTCTGGAGCCCCTGGGAGAGAGGGAAAGCACAACTTCAATTCTCACAGGGCTGCAGGATCCAATGTCGTCTTCTCTGGTCAGTGAATTATTTATCTCATCATTGACATACCAGAAATGTCAGGCAAGCAAGATGTACTTATTATCAATCACTTAATAAAACGGTCAGGAGGCAAACAATAGCAGGCACTTTAACCACTGAAGAACAGTTAACAGGCGCCCACAACACATCTTAATCCATCCACCATATCATACTAGGTATATTCAACCTGGACCCCAACTGGTGAAAGTGCTTCCTCTCAAACAAGATTCTGTACCTGATAAACTGCAAAACCTGGACCTGGATTTGCAAATGTGACGGCAGCAGTGTTTTAAAGTGTAACATTGATGAAGGTGAGAAGGCAGTATTTATCGAGATGCACCAGTGAACATTGAACACAGCAGATAAATGCATGAGCGTCGGCATCGACGCTTGAGGAATTAAGTTGAGCTCAGTACATTTTCTCAGGTGTTTTCAGAGCGCTGAAGGTATCACTGGCCTGAAGAGAGTGGGAGGATAGAAATGTGCAAGGGAAAAACAAAACAAAGACTGAAATAATTATACAACTGCATCTGATATCTGTACAGACAGTACACTTGGCTTGAGGCACAAGTACAAACACATGTTTGTACAGAAGTTACTTCCCAGTAGCTGTCCTCAACACTGCACAGTCACATTGTCTCTTTTAAACATGTTAACTGAAGAGAAAAGACAGATCTTTCAGGCACTCTGTGCTAATTAAAAAACAAAAAATCCTGTATGAGGCTTTTTCTACTTACTGATTATCTCTTTTTTATGCAAACTGATTATATATTTCTTTGTAAGTAAAATATAGAAACACATAAGTCCAATAAGAAAGGCCACAAATGATGGTCTGTTGATGGAAAAACTCCACAAATTAATCAAATAGCTTTCACTTCAAACACTCATTACTTTTATCTGTAGTACAGGCCACATTTGGAGTGTTTGGACACGTATGTACAAGGAGAAGGTGTCAATGTGCTTCATATAGGTCTCAATTCATATCAGGTTTGGTCTGTAAGATTCAACTCTTCACAATGCCTCTAATATAGGAACTTCATAAGTTATTTGTAAGGCTTCAGATTTCTATTTACAGGCCCAAGGAAGAACGAGGACAAATAAGAGGTAACTTGACAGTCTTAAATGTACATTAGAAAGTTAAAATGGCTGATCATGTTATCAAAACTCATCATTCAGTAAAGTTACTGAGAAAGTATCTCAAAAAAATATGCAGCTACTGATATATATATATATTTTTTTTGCTATTCTGGTGATTTCACTTGATTGAGGTTATAAAAGCAAACCCCCCTGATATTCACTCAGAGGCACACACTTCCTTCTTCTCACCGTGTCATAACTAACCAACAAGGCACACAATTAACAGTGTTTCTGCCTGACCACTACCCCAGACCAGACAGATCATTGGTTCGAACACACACATTCATTTAGATTCATATCACTACACAGCATTACTTTTAAAAAATAAGGAGATTGCAGGGTGTTGGTTTTATGATAGTTGACATTATTCAAGTACTCTTTGTTTGCAGCTCATAACAATCCTTCACCAATGGACGGAGAGAGAGAGAGAGACTGACACCACTCCTCCTGATAAATCTTTGCTCTCCAGCTCCATCACTTCCCAAAGTTGCCGAAATCAGCGAAGGCATCATGTTTGGGCTGTTGGACCATTGCAGGGTTCATCCCCATTCCCATTCCCATTCCCATTCCCATAGCACCAGGCATCCCCATGGTCATACTTCCCTGTGGCATCCCCATGTTCATGCCCATCCCCATCATGCCCTGGTTGGGGGCCATCCCCATCCCCATGCCCATTCCTATTCCCATGTTAGGACCAGGGTGCATCATAGGATTTACGGGCGGTCTGACTGTTGTAGTTCCAAGGCTCATACTGGAAAATCCCTGGGAGAGCATGTTGGCTGGTGCTTGGTTGCCTAAAAAAATAACAACAAATTAATTGAGTAAAAGTGCCAAACCCTTAAGTCACATTTGATTGACGGGGGGGGGGGGGGGGGGGGGGGGGGGGGGGGTGCTTTTAGGGAGAGCCTGGCTACAGTGTCACCACTCATGCCAGCTCTACGTTTCTCTCACCATGTTGGAGGGTGTTGAGGGTGGGCTGGCTAGCCTTTGGGGCCTGCATGCCTGGGCCCAGGAAGTCCAGGCTGATGTCAACAGAGTGGTCCGACCAGGTGGAAGGGAGGGACGCTTTGGCTCCGGCACCCGGAGAACCTGCTCCCTGCTGCACAGGCTGGAGCGATTGCGCAGACTGTGGTTGTAGAGGACCCCCCATGTTCTGGAGGGGCTAGCAAAGACAGAAAAAAAAAACAAGCACAGATTCAGTATTAGTTAGACAGCATGCTTCAATCACAGTAATACACAGTTAGAATATATGTAACAGTTCCAAAATTGAAATAAATGATGAAAAGATACAGTTTCAGGCACTAATTTTTTAGCCTGACTTACTTAACCCTAATACTGTCTGTGGTAACTGCTACTGTCTCTTTCTCAACTCATTAAAACAAACCCTTTTAAGTAACTCAACTAAAAGAGTGGTGGGTGTCTTCCTTTGTTAAAGTAGGTCAACAACCTTTTAACATGGAAATTCAGTCAACATCCACAGGCTTTTGTTTGGTTTTTAATGTTTTTGTAACTCAAACCTGATTCTTCTCATTCTGTGTGTCAGTAACAGGAGGAGTGGGTGGTTAGTGGGTGGTCTCATGGGAAGACGAGCATCTGGTGAGGCTGCATGGTAACCCTCTACCATCATCATCATGCTTGTCTTCCATCTTTCAATCACTTGATGTACTGTCTTTACTACAGAGGCATGCTGACTGATGTGGTCAAAAAGCAGTGTAAGCTGAGTAAATGTGTGGGTTTATTTTGTGCTGTAGCTGTAATTTTAGGTAAAAAACATTTTACATTTGTTTGATATTTATTTATTACCTGATCATGCATATGCATAAAAGGCTACGTTCTTGGTGTTTATAAGTCTGAATATTTTTGAAAGCACTCATGTTTGATGGCCAAGTTAAAATCAGCGGGTTTGAAGATTATAAACATAAGTTTGGTTAAAACCAGCACTCGACATTAGCAGAATCTTAAACTGTGCTTGTTACAGTTGAAATTAAAAATAATTCAGATTGATGGCAAACAATTTATATCTATACCAGATTTTGTCAGTAAAACACCAATACTTGAGTATATAGCTTGATACCAAGCAGATATGGTGGCATTGTGTATTACGGGTAAACTTCTAACCAACATTTTTTAAACTAATAAATCATTAATATATCCATGTGATAAACAAATGGATATATTTTCCATTTGTGGGAGCAGTGATTATACGCTGCTGCTGCCTTGTCACAGCTCTTTGGATCATTACTGTCCTGAATAACAATGTCAAAGTCCATTCAAAGCAAAGCCTGTGCACTGAAAGAAGTCCGTTTCACACATTTGAATTTCCACATGTAAATGAGGCATAAGCTTGGCAGTATCTAATTTTGCAATAATCTAGTTTTGCAACAGCGGATTCATATTAGCAGCAGGCTTCCATCAATAATACAATGAGTTTGACACAATTCAGCTTAAATATTTGTAAATGCACGGACTTTTAGCAGGATCTCTACAATACAGCATAATCTATTAGCAAAATCATACACTATAATGCAGCTTTCGCTAAATACCAAAAAGGGCCTTTTTCTAAAATATGTAATATTTCTTACAATACTTCTTGATGTATGCCTATTAATCTGTAATACGATAATACGGACAGATAATATCAGCACTCTAATTTAGCAGTCTAGCTCTACAGAAACAAGTGTATGTGTATTTTCCCACGGATTGTCTGCATGCACCTGCATCATTCATCTCTTCTTTATGAGTCTTGTAATGGTATGTATATCAATAAATTATTTAAAAAAGGATGCGTGTGTATGTGTATGTATAAGTGCAATCATGCATACCTGTGACCTAGACTGGGGCAGGACTGTGGTGCTCATGCTCTGTGTGCTGCTCATGCTAAAGTTGAGGCTCTGGGAAGAGGTGAGGGACTGGGTTGGCCCCATCAAGTCAAACAGGTCTGCTGAGGCAGGACCTGAGCCTGTAGCTGACATTGGGGCAGGGGTGAGGGCAGGGGCAGCAGCAGCGCCAGGACCTGCTGTCATGGTTCCAAAAAGGTCATCTCCACCGGTGTCGACAGATGCTGGCATCTGACCTCCAGGGAAGGCATTCCACTCACCAAAGTCTCCATTGCTGCTCGAGGCTGGCACTGCTGCAACAGGAAAAGGGAAAAAAGATAGTTGCATGAACGTCTGTTTGCCATCCACACAGTGATATTTGTATTGTGAGGTGTGTAAATATCTGCAAAGTTTGGCAAAAAAAAAGAACCTGTTATGGCAATGAACAGTTGAGTCTTAAGTGAGGCCAGTCTAGTTTTATCCAGAGCATTTTCAGTGACAACTGGTGCCATGTTTTAAATTTTCATTAAACTCGCTCTGTTTGTTGTCTCTCTCCCTCTCTCAATCTCTCTCAGCTTCCTCCACCCCCACCAACTTCTTCCTATGTCCCTGTCTCCTTGTCATCCATAACTGGAGTTGATGGGTGTCTGTTCTTGTTATGCAGAGCAGGTAGCAGGCTCCATATGGCCAGGGCTCCCTCCCAGCATCCCTCTGAATATTCTAGCAGTATGGCTACAAAAGCACAGCACACGCTATCAAAAAAAATGTCTTGAAACCAACCAGATCCCGAGGAGAGGCTGGAAGAAGCGGCAGATGAGGAGAAATCAGCAAATCCAGACATCAGGTCTGCATTGAGAAATGGACACAAACATGTCAGTTTTAAACAAGAGAGCTCCAGGTGTCATTCTACCATAGTTAACATTCCTTCAGTGTCAGGAGTGTAGGCGGGAGAGGAGGGGTGGTGGCAGTGAATAGGTGGAGAAGACCAAACATCTGTTCAGCGCTCCCACCCTCTCCATTCACCAGGGACTACTCCAAAAACATCTGGTGCACTTAGTTCCTATACATCAACTCCCTCCCCCGGCTGTCCCCAAAATCTGTAGTCAGTGTGGAGTTGCCTATTTTGCACAATACTGTAACACTGAAAAAAACTCAGTAATTCCTGGATTAATTAGCAGCTAGCTTCTTGGTTAAGAATATGTAACAAGAAAACATATTAAGAGTCATTTCTAGTCTTTGTGCTAAGCTACATTTAACATTTCTTGGACCAATTTCTCTACTTGTACCGAAAAAATGCAACCAAGTTCAATCATCTCAGCTAATGTAATATACCAAAATGTCTGTATGTCCATAAGTTAGTTCCATTATACCTGAAGCAGCAGGCTGGCTAGGTGTTGTGTCCACCATGAATAGGTCAGCTAGGCCGGCGCTGGAGGGCTGAGGGGCTGCTGACTGGGGCTGGAATCGAGAGAGAAAGTGCATTCACACCTACACTCAAAACAAAAAAATGTTATCTTATCCTGACCCATGTACTCTCACTACCTGTTTGGTGGTGGTGTTTGGGCTGTTGTCTCCTGTGTACTGGGCTGCAGCCCCCAGGTCCACTTTCCTAGATGGCACACCTCTCTTTCGCGTTGCTGTAGTCTCTGTTGCTTGGACTATTTGTACACTCTTGGTGGTAACAGTCTCCTCTTCATCTTTGAACTCTTTACCTGGCTGGCCATTGTGAGACGAGCGACCCCGGTCCTCCTCATTGTCACTGAGAAATAAAGATGAACAGTTTTATGAGAACTAAGGACATTTTTCCCGACAGATCAAATGTCTATTACAACTAACAGCACCTGGATCGAAACAAAGTCTTGAGTAAAACCTTGAGGTTATCCATACAACAAAGGCAAGCTCTTTTCTTTTGAACTTTTTCCTGTGTTTTTAGATATGAATTGCCTGATCCAGATTTTTTTAGGTACATATGTTCATACCTAGATTGAAAAATACTGATGAAAGGTTTAGATCAAAATAAAGAGGGCTCCTTTTTCTACCTAAATCGGTCTGGTGAGTCGTCTCTATCCTTCTTCCTAAACCTGTTGATTGTATCGTCAATGGTGCTGCCGATTTTGTCGCTGATCTCTCCCAATTTTTCGCTGAAGGGGAACTGCCCTTTATTCTTTTCCCAGTCATCATCCCACTTTCCTCTGCTGTCGCTGGAGTCAAACTTGTCCCCAGCTGATGGGAAAGAGATCAAAGCAACAAGATTATGAGATAGAAACGATTGGCATAGGACAGGGATTTAAACAAAACCTCAAAGTTTTTGTTAAATGGATTGAGGGTGGTTTATATTACTTGCTTGACTGAGTACTTACTGTAACTTCTGTATCCCATGCTGTCAGAGGATACTCCAATGTATTTATCTTTGGTTTTTTTGGCCTTTTTCCTTTCTTCCCTCAGTCTGTCATCATCCTGGACAAACTCCACCATCTCCTTCACCTTCTGACGCACATTCACTCCTTGGTCCTTCCCGTTCTCATCTACGTAGAGATTACGTGCAGATAATATATTGAATTAGCAATATTTGGTACACCCACATACAGAGTATGAACATCTCTATATAGGAAAAGCTGAACTTTCTTGCTGGTAAACAGAACCTTAAACACACACATGGTTTAGAAGGATGAAAGCAGCTTTAGGAGTGTGTGTGTGTGTGTGTGTGTGTGTGTGTGTGTGTGTGTGTGTGTGTGTGTGTGTGTGTGTGTGTGTGTGTGTGTGTGTGTGTTTGTTTTAAGCATTTATGGAATAAGCAGTGCTTAGGGCCTTCAGCCATTCATTATAGCTCACAGTGAAGCTTTTGTTAATACACATGCTGCCTAGAGAGAGCCTCACCTCATCAAAGCATAACTTGCACATGAAGGTGATGATGGATTGCAAGTGTTTTGTTTGACGAGCTTGTGTATATACACTACTACAAAATGCAGAAGAAAGCATGTTATAAATTAGTGAAAGGTTAAAACGGAAACATCAGAGCAACAGCTTACCTACAAAGTGGTAGCTTTCTAAGGATCTCAGGTCATAGAGATGTTCTCTGGCACTGGTAACAACCCTCTCTGATCCGTTCCTGATTAGATGGGCCAGCAGTAGCAGGGACTAAGAGTCAAACACACAACAGCAGTTATAACATTGATTTCCAACTTGTAAGCTCTTGTTCTGTGATAAACCAAATATAATTTCAATTATAACTCCTTTCTTCACCTAATGTTAATATATTTGAATGTTTGTTGTTGATACCTGAATTTTGCCTGTAAGTAATGAGCAGAAATGTTTAGTTGAGGTTTAGTGAAAGATCACAGACTGCAAATAAAGGGTGTACATTTTATATAGTACTGAGGCCATCAAGCCTTGTGTAATAATTTTGTGTGTTTGTTGGGTGGTGCAACTGTGCTGTGGCAAACCTTGTAGACCCTTCTCCAGTTCTTTTTGTTGTCCCTCAGCATGCGGATCCACAACATGTTCATTACCTCTGGGAACTGCTCGTACATGAAGGTGGCTCTGATTATAGACAAAGTCACAGAATAATGGGAATGATGGGACACATTGCTTTTAGCGACACAAGGTTTCAATTCACAGTGCATGACGACCAATAATTCTACTGGTCTTGCCTTTAATAACTTCATTAAAATCAAAAAGCCCCTTAAACTTCATTCCAGCTCCAGGAACTAAACTTGGGCAATAGGAACAACTGGTCGCTGCAGCACATTTGTATTTCCACTGCGTCTCAAGAAGGCAAAGATTAGGGGAATTAGATTGATAAAAATAAAAAGTTGCAGCTTGGTATAACTAATTTTGGTATGCAACAAGACAATAAGACTACAGTTGGAGTGGGCTGAGGTTTTTGTCTTGCTCTCAGAAATGTACTTTCATGAGGCTGTGATATTTGAGTTAATGTGGGAAAGGAGAAGTGCAGATGTGAAAAGTGAGAATGAAAGCGCCTGATGGGCAGGACTGTTTCAAAAGAAGCACAAATCTCCTTTTCTGCTTTAGTATGTAACCACAATGAAACAATTACACAGTTAAGTTTCAGTCAGTTTAGTTTCTTCCACTCTCTCTTTAAAAATTTGCATAACCATTTAAAAATCCCAACAACAACAGAAAATTTCCCCCCCTAGTTGTAATACTGATACTACAACCAGTGCTTGCAGCAGTTTGAATTAATTTTACACACGTGGCAGTTGAGAAATTTATGTTCAGTACCGCAAACTTCCTCTTCAGTAGTTTCTGGAAGAAGAGTAATACGTTGGACACCTTAGGACTTTTGTAGTCAGGAACAATGACCACAGTACTAAAACTTTAAATATATGTGGTTGAAAGGGAGGTTAATTAAGGTTAAGCTCCTAAAACTGTTCTTGGAAAAGTTCCTGAGGTCAAATGAGGCTTTAAGATAATCTTTTTGCAGTTCAATTTTATTTACAAATAACCTTGGTGCTTTTCAGCAGGACATGTTGTACAACACTGTGCTGGCCTTACCTTGAAATTTCACTCATCAGCTGTCCTGATGGTCCCCAGGGGTCGTCATTGGTGGCCTCTCTGACTTTAGACTCCACCTCTGAGTAGTTCATCACCACGTTGGTTCTACAGTGGGATAAAAAAACAAAAGCAAACATCACTTCATTAATCATGTTGCCATGTAATCAAGACTATGTGTACTCCATGTCGCATTTGGTAATTCAGTTCAAAATATATTGCCTCCATTTTAACCGTCGACATGGATGATAAGAGATGAAAGGTAGTCTCATTACAGCCACGCCCATACAATTGTTCTGTTATACTCTAAAAGGACAATAGGGAGTGCTTGTGTGAGAGCTCTGGATCTAACCGATAGTAAAAACCAAAAACCCAAAGCCAAGGGCCTAAACAAACAAATGCAAATCTGCATCCAATACAAACACATAAATGAAGCCTAAAATGGCACAGAGTGAAACACAGCTGTGCTTTCTGTGGGGGAACTCTTGCCTGCTGACATTCTAGGAAACTTAGTTGAAAAGAAAGAAGGAACTTAAACAGGAAGAAACAGTATAAAAAGGTAGCTCTCAAATGATCTCAGGTTAATATAAAGTTGGTTTTCTAAATCATTAAGCTTGTCTATCTCATAAGGGATTATGGCAAAGAACATAATAATCAGCTACAAATGAACAATGTGTTCAACAAGGTTGGAATGTTGGGTAGCCTGCGAGAATATTCAGATTCATGATGATTATACATAAACTTAAAAAGACTAAGCATTTGCCTGTATCTATTCAATCAGACTACACAAACATGCTGCTTCTTCTGGTTGGTTTGCAATATGTCCTGATATACAGATAAGTTATCAAATAACTATTGAGCAATGAATGCATACATTGGTTATACAGCTGACTTCTGAATGTATTGCTCCCTGAGGAACAGTGTATCCACCACACATGCAAAGTGTACATGTAGAACAAAGCATTGCCATTTTTAATGGTAAGTGGCATTAGAGCATTTTCATTTTGGTGACTGTTACTGCAGTATCTTACTGCCACGCACCATTACAGAAGTATTATCTATCAACAAACAGGCATCTTATTTCAGATAATGAAATGAGCCACGATCAGAGCTTCAGCCAAAACATGGTGAGGCAAAACATTTGAACCCTGCACCTCCTCATCCCTTCTTTACTATTGCCACATCAGCAATAAAATGTACAGCGCCTGAAAGAGCACCATTGATTTGATGTTAGGCTGAGCAGAGATACACCCTTTCTGTGGTTTTTGAGTCAGGCAGTATTGCTACTGCAAACTGTGGGATATGGTTAGCCCTCTGACATCAAAAATCAAGTATATGCCAACAACAGCAAGAAAAACAAATCTGTTTATAATCAACCCGAGTTGGACCATAGGGTACAGTAACTTTGAGTGCCAGGTTCCCAGACAGACATCAACCCTTGTCCTGCATCAAACTGAATATCAAACTAGTCTAGCTGCATTTGTTTATTATTGTGATCATACTGTCAGGCTTCATTAGGACCAATTTCATTTTTTGAGCATCGTTTCCAAATATCTTCTGTGCTTTGTTGCTAACTGGACATATCTCAGGTTTTTTCAGCTATGTCTGGAAACACTGCACAATGCACAGTAAAAACAAGAGGTTTTGATGTAGTGATGCAACATCTTATCTCTTCTCACTAGTGGGTCCTGTCCTAGATATCAGCCAGATAAAACGGAAGTTGTGATACTCTTTCACAGTGACACACTATCACACATGATTTCCGTTTGACTTCTGTAGTGCTGTATCAGGCAAAATTTCCCTTTGCAGTTAAACATGAACCCAACTGTATTTCACTGTTCATGTGGTGTCTTATGATTTTATTCAGACATTTTTTTTTTTTAAACGGGAGAAAACATTTGCTTGCATTCACTGCCTCTGCAAAAACTTCTACAGGAAATTATGCCACACAGTGAGTGTGACAGACAGCTTAGTGACACATAATGATAATGTGATGTAGATGTCAAAGCAAAATGATGGCATCTATGAATCTCTCATAGCACAGGCTCTTTCATCACACAATGTTTCATCAGAAATAGGAAGAAAATGTACATGGAAAATCTGTTACACACCTTTCACCTTTCTTTTTTTCTGTTAGTCTGTTAACCTCTCTGTCTCTCTCTGATTAATGCAAACCATGTTTCAGGAGGTCAAACTCCAGGGAGACTAATACATTAAACAAGAACACCTTCTTGGATAAACCTAAGAACATGCTATTGTCTGGGTTTACAAAATTAGCCAACAAACTTTTGAAGGGAAGAAAAATTGTGCAATAGCCTCACACCACCCTACAGTACAGGAAAACATGCTCACTTTTAGTTAGCAGCTAAAAGTAAACCAGAGTCCAACAAGAGAACAAAAAACGCACAATCCCTAGGTGTTGCCCAAGTTCAGAGCTCCCATTACAACTGGGAAAGTTCAGCTCCTAAATTACTGCTGTGGGCCTTGTAGCCATAAACTGACACTGCCATCAAACAATGCAAAAAACTTCAGTCAGGAGTCACAGTATACATTTATTTACAGGTAGCCTGTCAGTTGCCTGACTGTTTTTTAAAAATCTCCGGTTCAATGAAAACATGGTGATGGAAGGGTAAACAGTAGCAAATGTATTTAACCTTAGAGAACTTCTTGTAATTTAGCAATTGGACATAAACCAACAAGTTGCACAACACTGCAGTATCAATAGCCACTGATTAACAAGTGCTCTGTTTCACTGTACTGTTTATCTCGTTTTCTTTTAGTGCTTTATATCATAGTAAAATGACAACTCTACGGGTCGTATTAGACACATAACGTTGATAGTTATACATGATTGTATTTCTACTGTATACTGTAGCTTGAATGTACTTGATTGTTGTTTATTGACGCAGCAACAGTCGCTACAACTTATTTTTCTCTTACTGTATTATACGATTAAGACATTTGTTTACACTGAAATCTGGTTAATGTTGTCTGACTAGTTCCACTTGACAGGCAGTGTAAATAAGGTCTAAAACAACTGTGCTGTGACCACAGATAATAACCCAGCCATGTGTAAAGTTTTGACACTGACTTACAGTACAGCTACAGTTAAATGCTACTTAGCTACAAGTGGCATAACAATCATATCGTAGAGTAACATATTTCCATATATGATTAAGTTTTCCTACAATGTTTTAATATAGTGGTAGCCAGGAAACGCCTGTGTGTTAACGTGTAACGTTAAAACGTCCTCTGCTAATTATTCAGCCCTAGAGCTGTCAAACTTGCTTAGCTGGCTAGCCCAGTCTGCTAGCTGCCTAGCCAGCAGGCTAAGTAATTAGCTTGTTAGCTAACTAAGTTAGCTTGCACTGTCGGAGGAAACACGCAAACAACACGCTTAAGTATCTCACAACAGGGCAAATGTTATCTCAAACAAATACATGACACCCATGGTGACATAAGAGGCACACAGAAGTGACACTCGTAGTACGAAGAAACAATATTTGTCAAAGTCAGCTAACTAACTCGCTACTAGCATACAGGCTAGCTAACTTGTTCAGAGTGACGTGACGTCAAAGTTTTGGGTACGTGTCTCTTTGAAACAGGTGAACTTCACAAACAAATAACACGAAACAGACACAATATGGCTGGGAAATACTCACGCTTTGTCAACCAACTCCCTAACCTTCCACATGTTCAGCATCTTGGCTCTGTGAAAAAGGGGCTTTTCTGCCTCCGCAAAACCCTTTTACTCCAGACAAACACCGAGACCAAGCCTTCAACTGTGGAAAGTAAACTCTTCTTCACCTCTCTTTCAAGACAGGAGGCGCAAACGCACCACCAGGCAGACAGGAAAGGTTAGGTTACTACGGGAAATGTCCCTGTAACGTCAGAATTGCGTAAAGCAGCATTGGAGATGTAGTTTCTAATTAGTGTTGAGGCGCTTCTATTTGTTTTGTGAGTCATTCTTTTTCTTCAGTCACGTTTTGTGTGTGTTGGGAAATTCATATTCAAACTTATTACACAATTATAACCAACTGTGAGGAGATACAAACTACAAATAGAAACACTTGTCAGAGGAGTGGTGAGATTTCTGAGGCCACCTGGAATCCCGTATAGGACACTTGGTGGTCGACTGAATTACACACGATTTAAGTTATTATGATTTAAAACAAAACAAAAAACAAAAAAAGGCAAAGGAGAAATTATTAGTATAAAATCAAAACAAAAAAATCAATCTTGGATTGATATTATAATAATCAATCCTTGCTGTAAAAAATGTCTAGTAGTATTTATATAGCCAGGCCAAGATGCAAAAAGTGTGGTTTTGTGTATCTATTGACTAATCAAAACATAGTTATTGTGGTCTATATGTACGCTGATTATGCATAAAGTGATAGTCAAGTACATCTTATTTTTTATAACACCTGTCACGTACATTGGCATTTCAAACTTAACAATAGCATCAAATGCAGAATTACAACCAAAACATGAACACCACATCAAGCACACACACATACACACACACACACACACACACACACACACACACACACACACACACACACACAAAAACCAAATAAACAAAAGAGAAAAAACACACACACACACTTGGGTAAGAAATTGGCTAGTCATAAGCCTGAGAAAACAACGATTTTGAGTTTTCTTTTAAACGTAGAAACAGTAATGACTGATTTCAGGTCATCTGGTATTTTGTTCCAAAGAGGAGTGGGGCTCATCTACAACATTTTATTCACTTGTGTCTTTAATTATTTGATATATGACCTATGTATATTGATTTTCAATATATTTTGGGGTTTCACTCACACTGCTTCTCGCTCTCCAATGTAAAACTAAACCCTGTCATTTTTGTCCAAATGTGCTCCACTCTGCCCAAAAACTGTGGCCTACATGGTAGTGAGCAGGTCACCACCCTGTGTGCTCTCAGCTCTTCCTCATCTGGCATTCAGGCATGCTACAATGACCCAGTGATGTTGTGTGACAGGCCAGGCAGGGCACTGGCTGTTTGTGTCAATCCAGATCAATCACTCCCTCTTCTGGATGGACAACGTCATCAACGCTCAGAAAGGTCACAAGCCAGGCCTGATGTGGTGAGCAGGGAGGTCAGCATAGCGAGTGAACATCCTTGACTGACTGTCATCTTCAATATGGACACCGTGGGCTTATAGGAGTGACCTTATGAAGATAAATTGGTATTCAATGATTGATATATGTAAAGGAATAATGAAAATGACTTGCAGTAGTTGTTTTGTCTGCCTAGAAACATGCTTCTGATTCTCATGTGACTGGGCGTATACAAAAAAGTATTAAGACTTTTTGTTGTATTGATTGATATTGCGATGGGCAAGATGAGGCCTCAGATGCCCTACATCTGACTGGGTCTCTATTCTCTAATGATACGTGTAAATACAGCCCACGGCTTACACTTCTATAGGAGAGCAGGAAGAAACAACACAATAGCCAAAATACAACCCATTTGAGAAAAAAAACAACAAGAAACAGCACTTAACGGCCCAGAATGCACTGCACCCAAGGGAGCAACCTCAATTACTGTTACACGTCCGAAGAGGAGAACTCTGGGAGAAGTGATTGCTGAGATGGAAATGGCTGTGTGTGTGTGTTTGTGCATGTCTGAGTATGTTTGTGTGTGGGTTAGCAGAGGATGGATAGAAAGGCACTCAGTAAAAAAGATCTTTCAGAAACACTTTGCCTCAGTGACGTTGACGCGAGCTGTTGATTGACATGCACATCTCGACAGAAACCAGAGCTATCAACCTATCTGCCACGCATTAAGAATGGCATGGTCCTCGGGGAGGGGCTTAAGTGGTAAATGATGTTGCTCAAGACACTCTCTGTCAACAGTTTGTGTGTGTATTTGTAAGTGTGTGAGTGCTGAGGATGGCAAAGTATTCAATCAAAGATTTGATTGAAAAACCCATGTGTCCTTAAAGATCAGAATTCTGTATACTGATGTACTGATGTATAGGATGGATGTGTGTGTATCCAGGGATACAGTATGCTGCTCTGCAGTCCAGGGAAAAAACTTAGGCTTAATTGTCGAAATCTGCTCTCAAACTATATTTATGCAGTGTGCTGTCAAGACAGACACAGAGAAGTGTTGTAGACCCATAATTTCCCTTTGGATGCTTCATAATTTACAACCACATTCCATTCATCATCTTGCTTTTCTGCTGACCATCAATCTGGTCTGCTTTAGAGTTTCGGTAGATGAAAAACTAAGACACATGATGTAATTGTATCACAAGTAGCACTAGGGGGCACTCTGACTTTTCTGGTACTGGAAAGTATTGCACAGTGGTGAGTGTGTGTGTGTGTGTGTGTGTGTCTGTCAGTCAGTGCTACTGCTGGGGGTCGAGCCTGTGTGTTTACATGGCTGAAGTTCCCATGACAAATGTGGTCGGAACATCATCTTGACTTGGGAATGTGCACACACACATACAAAAAAAGACACCACTTCTACAACTCTACAACGCTATTATTCTTTCTCTTCAAACATGTGCTTTCAATCTCTTGAAACACTCCGTGCCTTTTTTTCCCTCTCAGTTTTACAATGCCATTAGAAAACAATGTTCTTTGTTTTGCACATTAGCTATGAATTAACGATCCCGCCCATCTTTGTGCCCACAAAAGAGGTTCTGATCTGCGGAGTCACTCAATGGGGCCCAGCTTTCCTCCTGTCAGAGTGAGGGTTCTTTCACTGCTGTTATATTTCAGGCTGTTATTGTTGGCCCTCTTGCAGCCCCGGTAAGATCTTTAGTCCTTTTCCCAAGCGATATAACCCCCACACACATCACACAGTATCTGACCCCTGTCTCCATGACACATGACAGGTCCACTGTGGAGCGTGTATTGTGGGCATGAGAGCAAAAACTGATGTGTGCACTTTTAATGTCTGTGTACTCTCAAGTAAATGTGTAGTAAATATGTGTTCACACAGACACAGAGCATATCTGGCATGGTATGTAAGTATTGAATATGCTTAGACAATGAGTCCACTTGTCACATGTTCAAAGTCGCACAGACAACCTGATGTGATCTCAAACCACACACACAGATGTTCCTAATGGGACTAAAGTAGCATTCACATTCCTGTGGATAACCAGTCTGTTTATTTTTCTCTCTAAACTGGACTGGATTGCCACTTTCCCTGGTGAGAAAAAGGATGTAGGATGATAAAAAAAAATGAGAGGAGGCTGATGAGAGAGGCTCCCACCACAGTTTAGACCTCCAAAGCCAACTGTCAGTACAGCTAAACCAGCAAACCTCAGCAGCGGTGATTTAAGGGTGACAGTAATTCAAAGTATAATGGAAGTTGATGCCAGTGTGCAATTCTTGGCAAGTTTTAACTGCCGTTGTCTTATTCCCCTACATAAGGAAATGAGCTTGGTGTAATTGTGAAGACTTATGTTTATGACTCAGGGTGTTACAGTCAATCCTGTTGCTTTGTACATGGGCAAGAAAGCATACACACATAGAAACCCACACAGGTATGCTGAAGTCCTGTGAGCATCTGCTCCTTTACAACTAGATTGGATTAGCAATTACAGAGAGTAAAAACCAGAACAAAACATCTGGAGCTGTAAGCAGTAGAGGTTATAAATCTGAGAGAGAGAGAGAGAGAGGAGGGGGTATGAAAATGAGCCAAAGTGAGATTCTCAAGGACAGTGTCTCTGATTGGCCCATTAACATGCCAGAGGTGTCAAAAAGGACCCGAGGCAATGGGAGAAATGGGACAGAGCAGAGGGCTTTAGAGGGCATATAGAACACCAGTGAATAGAGGTACTGTAGACCGTACAGGGGAGAGTACAGGAGAGGGCCGGTGAGATACTGTACGGTAGAAATGCAGTTTTAGTAAAAATAATATGGCTGAAGAGATCCATGGATGATGTTTACTGTCTTGAACCTCCTCACAGGAAATCACCCTGATAAGCAGAAAGAAACTGTGGAAAAGCTAAGAGGAAGTCCTGAAAAAAAAAAAAAAACTATCAGGGTTTTGGAAAAAAAGACCTGGAGCAGCGTGGGCGCAAAAATGACGGTTCATTGACAGAGCCAGAAGATCACTACTCTGCCAAACCATAATTATGCATGTTTGGACACAGAAAATGCCTTGAATAAACGTGATGCTGGGTGTTCATAAATGTATTTTAATGATTATATCCAGTTTGGTTTTAAGTCCATATAAATGTGAGGTTGGAAAGCCACAGTACCATTACCACATCTGTTTTTGCTATTATTGGCACAATAAATTACGTAGGCAATTTGTTTGCGCTGTTGTTAGAGTAATAGAATCAAATTATCCCATGTTAGGGAAATGATTATGTACGAAGCGGAACCCATCAGGGATTCACATGGCAATCAGTGAAGTAAGACAGAGCTGAAATGTTGGCGCTCTGCAAATCAACTGCTCCAGGTCCACTACGTCATTTGAAAGACCTCCTCAACCTTGGATAGGAGTTGATTTGTACCTGGTTCACACAGAAGTAGACTGTTTCACCCACTAATCTGGCAATGCTAAGAATGCTAAGTCAATGCGGAGCCACAGTAGAACTCCGGTGGTGCTGTATGAAAAGGCATGCAGCGAGCTAGGAGGACAATCATAATTGAAAGAGCCTGACACAAGAGAAATGAGAAGTGTTTGGAATGAAGGACAATATCAAATGAGTCTTATCAATTAAAAGCCAGGGAACAGTGTTTACATTTCCACTCCAAGGCCAGACACTGGGTAGATGTTTCAAATAGGTCAAGGTTGAAGTGAAAACAAAAGTTGGTCGATTAGCAGTCGAGGTGCAACATTCCTAATTTGTATGCTAATCTGGCAGATCATCATCGTGTAGGCACTGCCTGCGATTCTACATCTGCACGAACTCATTTAATTATCCAAACACAATTCACAAAAGTCACTGGAAACAAACCAAACCAAAATAAAATAATTTGCATATATTTAAAAGAGCAGATAAAGTCCCTCGGGGTTGGTTAATATTTCAGAGGCATAATAATAATATGCTAAATCATTCACATTTTATCCTGCACCAAAACAAAGTGGCTTTGTCGATGTAATTAGGGTGTTTTAGAGTTGAATCACCCTGGCAAATGACCATGTTTTTCTCTCTGGGAGACCAGTGTGTGAATGTATCTAAACCTCTCTCCCTCTTCCCTTATGTGTGTGTGTGTGTTTGTGTATGTGCTTGCGTTGTATTGTCATCGCTCCTCCATGTGCGCGCAGTCTTAGAAAAGGATTGATTAAAGAGAGAGTGTCTGTCTCAGAGCAGTTAATGAGGTTTAGTCCCATGAGCTGTGAGGTTTGGGTGTGTGTGAGTGCACACACACATGTGTTTGTGTGTGTGCATGTAGACCTAGTGGAAGACATTGTTAATTGGCTAAGACTTATTTTCAGCAGGGGGATAGTCAAGGGCACAGCGCCTCCACATTTGAGGAGTGCCATTTGTAGAACACGGTGTATGTTCACTTTCTATATTAAATATTATTTTGAGGGAATGATGAGTCAGTAGCAAGCTGACAGAAAGAATTATGATTGTAATTAAACATGTCATTTTGTATGTTTGTATGTCATTTTAATGTATAGATAAAACATGGACATGTTCCTTCATGTTTGAATGATAAGGGAATAAATGTACAATATGCATATTGAAAACTGAATGGAAAAAAAAGATCTTTTGCTGTTCTGTGTTTTACCTGAGAGAAGCTGAGAGTGTGAATGAAACTCATTCATTTTAATCTCTGGGGACAAGAAGAAGAGGAAAAACAAGAAAAAGGAAAGAGGGACAACAAGCAGAAGACCAAGAAGAGGAGAAAGAGAGGGAGATAAAGAAATATGCAGTAACAGAGACAGATAGGTTATGAGAAGGAGGAAATGAGGAAAAAGGGGGAAAAGAGAGATATTTCACAAAGGCCATGGTAGATGGATACAATCTCACCTGTGCTGTTCCCCACACAGACCTGTCCATCTACATGCACAGACCTGTATGTTCTTTTACAGTGCAACACACAGCTCGTCTCAAACAGCAGGAAGCATTGATGCTTTCATGTGGAGCACAGCCCAAAGTAGAGCAAGATTACAATGTGTGTGTGTGTGTGTGTGTGTGTGTGTGTGTGTGTGTGTGTGTGTGTGTGTGTGTGTGTGTGTGTGTGTGTGTGTGTGCGTGTGTGTGTGCATGCATGTATGTGTGAAACCCAGGCTTTTCCCCCCTTGGGACCTGCACAAACACGCTTCCCATCTTTCCTTTGAGTTTCACATTCAAAGGTTCCACTCGTTCAGCTGTCAATCATTCTCTCAGCCAATCAAGGTTCTTCATTCTCAGTCTGTTTATAGATCAAGGCTGGTTTAAGCGTATGTATGTGATGTGACTGGAATTTTTACCATGACTAATACTAATACTGTAAATATTCATATTTTTTTACACATCACCAGAAGTGTCAATCAAAATCAACACTATTGTGGCATACTGTTAGCGTGCTGGAAATCTATAGCAATGTTTATTAGTGCAGGTCCTGGAAACCCATTGTTGGTACTAGAAGGATGCCAGAACACGCAGGAAGAAATCTGGACCAGGAAAAAGGTCTGTAAATCGGCTGAATGGAATGAAAAAACTTCAGGCATTTATGTGGAAAGAAAGAGAAAATTCTTTATAAAAGTAGTGTCTTTGTGTGTGGGTTAGTGCTGTTGAGTGTACATGTGCACACTCTGTGTGCATTTGTGTTATCAAAAGAGATTCAGCACTATATAGAAGCATATAATTGTGTTATAGGGCTATCGCAACCCAGATATGTCATGCTTAATTTAGTGGCTAAGAGTACAAGAGAAAAGGGGAAAAACTACAAATTACTTTGAAATCTTCACTATATCTGCAAGTATGAGTACGTCACAACTGCACTTAAAGAAACCGAGAGGGAAAGAGAGGTATAGTGATAGAGAAAGAGAGAGGGTAACAGACGGAGCATCAGGTGACAGCAGGCGTTATCAGACCTCACCTCTGATTGCCATCCATTATGATGGAACAATAGTTTCCTGTGGGCCATGCTAATCACCTGTGTGTGTCAGCAACAGGGGAAATTAACTAAGCCATACTTTGTCTGCATTATGCCAGGAGGGAAATTGACAAAAGGAGAGGAGAAGGTAAAATCACTCACACACCTGTTATTTAGTGATAGACAGCTGCCATATAGTCAGTACCTGCATTGTGTGGGAACGGTAGGTGAGATTCAGTCACCAACAGAGGGCAGCAGAGGGCTTCAGAGGTGACATGTCCCTCAGCGGCTCAGATTCACAGAGAATTCACGCTGTCTAGATATACAAGTCACCTCACAGATGTCCACTCAACACTTACTTTATACTTGATATACAAATTATTGATGGGGGTGAAGTGTTTGTGCATAAAGCAATGATAGCTTCATTTTAGAGCTGCCATGGTGAGATAAGTTGTTTGTTTTTGTCAACTTTACCTATTTATTTCAGCTGAAATAAGGTGGGAGTGAGGTTTGAACTGGAGGGCACTGGTAATGGCGGAGTGTGTGTTCTACAGCACGTTTCAGTGAGAAACTAGCTCGATCTATTCACACTACATGCAGAGCCGTGGCCTCCAGGCTTGAGTTCCTGCTTCAGTAATGACTCTGTTCCCCTGTGGAATGTAGAACATTGTCTTTCCTCAAATGAGGGAAGCACACAATCACACACACACACACACACACACACACACACACACACACACACACACACACACACACACACACACACACACACACACACACACACACACACACACACACACACACACACACACACACACACACACACATATCCACTAACACGTGCACTTCAATATGTATGAAACACACAACGCTGCAAACATGTACAGTCAAAATAGAGCATGTATGTACACATAAGTACACACAGACTTGCATCCACACATGCTCACAGAAACACATGTACACACACACACACACACACACACACACACACACACACACACACACACACACACACACACACACACACACACACACACACACACACACACACACACACATTCCACAGCCTCAGAAACATTGATTGGGCCTCCCTCTCAGGTTTGCTTGGCTCTACCATGATCAATCAGTGAGTTTATAGACCACAATGTGTGGCAGCTTGTATTGCTCTTTCTCCCTCTTCGTTACCGATCAGAGAAAATCCGGCTCCAGGCAAGCGCAATGCACATTCATACAATTTTAATGAC